>NW_028289344.1:0-13600 GCF_059628265.1 Tinamus guttatus
CTTGGCATGCCCTTTGCAGCCTCACTCCAAACGGGGCTCTCCGCTTCATCCATGCCCTGACTCCATACTAGCACCAACGGGCTGCTAAAGCGTTTTGCAGAAAACACCAAGGAACCTATTTCTCACTCCAAGCACAAAGCGTGCGCAGCACGAGTCTTGGCACAGCAGAACACTTCCCTTGGCATGCCCTTTGCAGCCTCACTCCAAACGGGGCTCTCCGCTTCATCCATCCCCTGACTCCATACTAGCACCAACGGGCTGCTAAAGCGTTTCGCAGAAAACACCAAGGAACCTGTTTCTCACTCCAACCACAAAGCGTGCGCAGCACGAGTCTTGGCACAGCAGAACACTTCCTTGGCATGCCCTTTGCAGCCTCACTCCAAACGGGGCTCTCCGCTTCATTCCATCCCCTGACTCCATACTAGCACCAACGGGCTGCTAAAGCGTTTCGCAGAAAACACCAACGAACCTGTTTCTCACTCCACCACAAAGCGTGCGCAGCACGAGTCTTGGCACAGCAGAACACTTCCCTTGGCATGCCCTTTGCAGCCTCACTCCAAACGGGGCTCTCCGCTTCATCCAGCCCCTGACTCCATACTAGCACCAACGGGCTGCTAAAGCGTTTCGCAGAAAACACCAAGGAACCTGTTTCTCACTCCAACCACAAAGCGTGCGCAGCACGAGTCTTGGCACAGCAGAACACTTCCCTTGGCATGCCCTTTGCAGCCTCACTCCAAACGGGGCTCTCCGCTTCATCCATGCCCTGACTCCATACGAGCACCAACGGGCTGCTAAAGCGTTTTGCAGAAAACACCAAGGAACCTGTTTCTCACTCCAACCACAAAGCGTGCGCAGCACGAGTCTTGGCACAGCAGAACACCTCCCTTGGCATGCCCTTTGCAGCCTCACTCCAAACGGGGCTCTCCGCTTCATCCATCCCCTGACTCCATACTAGCACCAACGGCCTGCTAAAGCGTTTCGCAGAAAACACCAAGGAACCTGTTTCTCACTCCAACCACAAAGCGTGCGCAGCACGAGTCTTGGCACAGCAGAACACTTCCCTTGGCATGCCCTTTGCAGCTTCACTACAAACGGGGCTCTCCGCTTCATCCATGCCCTGACTCCATACTAGCACCAACGGGCTGCTAAAGCGTTTTGCAGAAAACACCAAGGAACCTGTTTCTCACTCCAACCACAAAGCGTGCGCAGCACGAGTCTTGGCACAGCAGAACACCTCCCTTGGCATGCCCTTTGCAGCCTCACTCCAAACGGGGCTCTCCGCTTCATCCATCCCCTGACTCCATACTAGCACCAACGGGCTGCTAAAGCGTTTCGCAGAAAACACCAAGGAACCTGTTTCTCACTCCAACCACAAAGCGTGCGCAGCACGAGTCTTGGCACAGCAGAACACTTCCCTTGGCATGCCCTTTGCAGCCTCACTCCAAACGGGGCTCTCCGCTTCATCCATCCCCTGACTCCATACTAGCACCAACGGGCTGCTAAAGCGTTTCGCAGAAAACACCAAGGAACCTGTTTCTCACTCCAACCACAAAGCGTGCGCAGCACGAGTCTTGGCACAGCAGAACACTTCCCTTGGCATGCCCTTTGCAGCCTCACTCCAAACGGGGCTCTCCGCTTCATCCAGCCCCTGACTCCATACTAGCACCAACGGGCTGCTAAAGCGTTTCGCAGAAAACACCAAGGAACCTGTTTCTCACTCCAACCACAAAGCGTGCGCAGCACGAGTCTTGGCATAGCAGAACACTTCCCTTGGCATGCCCTTTGCAGCCTCACTCCAAACGGGGCTCTCCGCTTCATCCAGCCCCTGACTCCATACTAGCACCAACGGGCTGCTAAAGCGTTTCGCAGAAAACACCAAGGAACCTGTTTCTCACTCCAACCACAAAGCGTGCGCAGCACGAGTCTTGGCACAGCAGAACACTTCCCTTGGCATGCCCTTTGCAGCCTCACTCCAAACGGGGCTCTCCGCTTCATCCAGCCCCTGACTCCATACTAGCACCAACGGGCTGCTAAAGCGTTTCGCAGAAAACACCAAGGAACCTGTTTCTCACTCCAACCACAAAGCGTGCGCAGCACGAGTCTTGGCACAGCAGAACACTTCCCTTGGCATGCCCTTTGCAGCCTCACTCCAAACGGGGCTCTCCGCTTCATCCATCCCCTGACTCCATACTAGCACCAACGGGCTGCTAAAGCGTTTCGCAGAAAACACCAAGGAACCTGTTTCTCACTCCAACCACAAAGCGTGCGCAGCACGAGTCTTGGCACAGCAGAACACTTCCCTTGGCATGCCCTTTGCAGCCTCACTCCAAACGGGGCTCTCCGCTTCATCCAGCCCCTGACTCCATACTAGCACCAACGGGCTGCTAAAGCGTTTCGCAGAAAACACCAAGGAACCTGTTTCTCACTCCAACCACAAAGCGTGCGCAGCACGAGTCTTGGCACAGCAGAACACTTCCCTTGGCATGCCCTTTGCAGCCTCACTCCAAACGGGGCTCTCCGCTTCATCCAGCCCCTGACTCCATACTAGCACCAACGGGCTGCTAAAGCGTTTCGCAGAAAACACCAAGGAACCTGTTTCTCACTCCAACCACAAAGCGTGCGCAGCACGAGTCTTGGCACAGCAGAACACTTCCCTTGGCATGCCCTTTGCAGCCTCACTCCAAACGGGGCTCTCCGCTTCATCCATCCCCTGACTCCATACTAGCACCAACGGGCTGCTAAAGCGTTTCGCAGAAAACACCAAGGAACCTGTTTCTCACTCCAACCACAAAGCGTGCGCAGCACGAGTCTTGGCACAGCAGAACACTTCCCTTGGCATGCCCTTTGCAGCCTCACTCCAAACGGGGCTCTCCGCTTCATCCATGCCCTGACTCCATACTAGCACCAACGGGCTGCTAAAGCGTTTCGCAGAAAACACCAAGGAACCTGTTTCTCACTCCAACCACAAAGCGTGCGCAGCACGAGTCTTGGCACAGCAGAACACTTCCCTTGGCATGCCCTTTGCAGCCTCACTCCAAACGGGGCTCTCCGCTTCATCCAGCCCCTGACTCCATACTAGCACCAACGGGCTGCTAAAGCGTTTCGCAGAAAACACCAAGGAACCTGTTTCTCACTCCAACCACAAAGCGTGCGCAGCACGAGTCTTGGCACAGCAGAACACTTCCCTTGGCATGCCCTTTGCAGCCTCACTCCAAACGGGGCTCTCCGCTTCATCCAGCCCCTGACTCCATACTAGCACCAACGGGCTGCTAAAGCGTTTCGCAGAAAACACCAAGGAACCTGTTTCTCACTCCAACCACAAAGCGTGCGCAGCACGAGTCTTGGCACAGCAGAACACTTCCCTTGGCATGCCCTTTGCAGCCTCACTCCAAACGGGGCTCTCCGCTTCATCCAGCCCCTGACTCCATACTAGCACCAACGGGCTGCTAAAGCGTTTCGCAGAAAACACCAAGGAACCTGTTTCTCACTCCAACCACGAAGCGTGCGCAGCACGAGTCTTGGCACAGCAGAACACTTCCCTTGGCATGCCCTTTGCAGCCTCACTCCAAACGGGGCTCTCCGCTTCATCCGTCACCTGACTCCATACTAGCACCAACGGGCTGCTAATTGTTTCGCAGAAAACACCAAGGAACCTGTTTCTCACTCCAACCACAAAGCGTGCGCAGCACGAGTCTTGGCACAGGAGAACACTTCCCTTGGCATGCCCTTTGCAGCCTCACTCCAAACGGGGCTCTCCGCTTCATCCATCCCCTGACTCCATACTAGCACCAACGGGCTGCTAAAGCGTTTCGCAGAAAACACCAACGAACCTGTTTCTCACTCCAACCACAAAGCGTGCGCAGCACGAGTCTTGGCACAGCAGAACACTTCCCTTGGCATGCCCTTTGCAGCCTCACTCCAAACGGGGCTCTCCGCTTCATCCATCCCCTGACTCCATACTAGCACCAACGGGCTGCTAAAGCGTTTCGCAGAAAACACCAAGGAACCTGTTTCTCACTCCAACCACAAAGCGTGCGCAGCACGAGTCTTGGCACAGCAGAACACTTCCCTTGGCATGCCCTTTGCAGCCTCACTCCAAACGGGGCTCTCCGCTTCATCCATCCCCTGACTCCATACTAGCACCAACGGGCTGCTAAAGCGTTTCGCAGAAAACACCAAGGAACCTGTTTCTCACTCCAACCACAAAGCGTGCGCAGCACGAGTCTTGGCACAGCAGAACACTTCCCTTGGCATGCCCTTTGCAGCCTCACTCCAAACGGGGCTCTCCGCTTCATCCAGCCCCTGACTCCATACTAGCACCAACGGGCTGCTAAAGCGTTTCGCAGAAAACACCAAGGAACCTGTTTCTCACTCCAACCACAAAGCGTGCGCAGCACGAGTCTTGGCACAGCAGAACACTTCCCTTGGCATGCCCTTTGCAGCCTCACTCCAAACGGGGCTCTCCGCTTCATCCAGCCCCTGACTCCATACTAGCACCAACGGGCTGCTAAAGCGTTTCGCAGAAAACACCAAGGAACCTGTTTCTCACTCCAACCACAAAGCGTGCGCAGCACGAGTCTTGGCACAGCAGAACACTTCCCTTGGCATGCCCTTTGCAGCCTCACTCCAAACGGGGCTCTCCGCTTCATCCAGCCCCTGACTCCATACTAGCACCAATGGGCTGCTAAAGCGTTTCGCAGAAAACACCAAGGAACCTGTTTCTCACTCCAACCACAAAGCGTGCGCAGCACGAGTCTTGGCACAGCAGAACACTTCCCTTGGCATGCCCTTTGCAGCCTCACTCCAAACGGGGCTCTCCGCTTCATCCAGCCCCTGACTCCATACTAGCACCAACGGGCTGCTAAAGCGTTTCGCAGAAAACACCAACGAACCTGTTTCTCACTCCAACCACAAAGCGTGCGCAGCACGAGTCTTGGCACAGCAGAACACTTCCCTTGGCATGCCCTTTGCAGCCTCACTCCAAACGGGGCTCTCCGCTTCATCCAGCCCCTGACTCCATACTAGCACCAACGGGCTGCTAAAGCGTTTCGCAGAAAACACCAAGGAACCTGTTTCTCACTCCAACCACAAAGCGTGCGCAGCACGAGTCTTGGCACAGCAGAACACTTCCCTTGGCATGCCCTTTGCAGCCTCACTCCAAACGGGGCTCTCCGCTTCATCCATCCCCTGACTCCATACTAGCACCAACGGGCTGCTAAAGCGTTTCGCAGAAAACACCAAGGAACCTGTTTCTCACTCCAACCACAAAGCGTGCGCAGCACGAGTCTTGGCACAGCAGAACACTTCCCTTGGCATGCCCTTTGCAGCCTCACTCCAAACGGGGCTCTCCGCTTCATCCATCCCCTGACTCCATACTAGCACCAACGGGCTGCTAAAGCGTTTCGCAGAAAACACCAAGGAACCTGTTTCTCACTCCAACCACAAAGCGTGCGCAGCACGAGTCTTGGCACAGCAGAACACTTCCCTTGGCATGCCCTTTGCAGCCTCACTCCAAACGGGGCTCTCCGCTTCATCCAGCCCCTGACTCCATACTAGCACCAACGGGCTGCTAAAGCGTTTCGCAGAAAACACCAAGGAACCTGTTTCTCACTCCAACCACAAAGCGTGCGCAGCACGAGTCTTGGCACAGCAGAACACTTCCCTTGGCATGCCCTTTGCAGCCTCACTCCAAACGGGGCTCTCCGCTTCATCCAGCCCCTGACTCCATACTAGCACCAACGGGCTGCTAAAGCGTTTCGCAGAAAACACCAAGGAACCTGTTTCTCACTCCAACCACAAAGCGTGCGCAGCACGAGTCTTGGCACAGCAGAACACTTCCCTTGGCATGCCCTTTGCAGCCTCACTCCAAACGGGGCTCTCCGCTTCATCCATGCCCTGACTCCATACTAGCACCAACGGGCTGCTAAAGCGTTTCGCAGAAAACACCAAGGAACCTGTTTCTCACTCCAACCACAAAGCGTGCGCAGCACGAGTCTTGGCACAGCAGAACACTTCCCTTGGCATGCCCTTTGCAGCCTCACTCCAAACGGGGCTCTCCGCTTCATCCAGCCCCTGACTCCATACTAGCACCAACGGGCTGCTAAAGCGTTTCGCAGAAAACACCAAGGAACCTGTTTCTCACTCCAACCACAAAGCGTGCGCAGCACGAGTCTTGGCACAGCAGAACACTTCCCTTGGCATGCCCTTTGCAGCCTCACTCCAAACGGGGCTCTCCGCTTCATCCAGCCCCTGACTCCATACTAGCACCAACGGCCTGCTAAAGCGTTTCGCAGAAAACACCAACGAACCTGTTTCTCACTCCAACCACAAAGCGTGCGCAGCACGAGTCTTGGCACAGCAGAACACTTCCCTTGGCATGCCCTTTGCAGCCTCACTCCAAACGGGGCTCTCCGCTTCATCCAGCCCCTGACTCCATACTAGCACCAACGGGCTGCTAAAGCGTTTCGCAGAAAACACCAAGGAACCTGTTTCTCACTCCAACCACAAAGCGTGCGCAGCACGAGTCTTGGCACAGCAGAACACTTCCCTTGGCATGCCCTTTGCAGCCTCACTCCAAACGGGGCTCTCCGCTTCATCCAGCCCCTGACTCCATACTAGCACCAACGGGCTGCTAAAGCGTTTCGCAGAAAACACCAAGGAACCTGTTTCTCACTCCAACCACAAAGCGTGCGCAGAACGAGTCTTGGCACAGCAGAACACTTCCCTTGGCATGCCCTTTGCAGCCTCACTCCAAACGGGGCTCTCCGCTTCATCCATCCCCTGACTCCATACTAGCACCAACGGGCTGCTAAAGCGTTTCGCAGAAAACACCAAGGAACCTGTTTCTCACTCCAACCACAAAGCGTGCGCAGCACGAGTCTTGGCACAGCAGAACACTTCCCTTGGCATGCCCTTTGCAGCCTCACTCCAAACGGGGCTCTCCGCTTCATCCAGCCCCTGGCTCCATACTAGCACAAACGGGCTGCTAAAGCGTTTCGCAGAAAACACCAACGAACCTGTTTCTCACTCCAACCACAAAGCGTGCGCATCACGAGTCTTGGCACAGCAGAACAATTCCCTTGGCATGCCCTTTGGAGCCTCACTCCAAACGGGGCTCTCCGCTTCATCCAGCCCCTGACTCCATACTAGCACCAACGGGCTGCTAAAGCGTTTCGCAGAAAACACCAAGGAACCTGTTTCTCACTCCAACCACAAAGCGTGCGCAGCACGAGTCTTGGCACAGCAGAACACCTCCCTTGGCATGCCCTTTGCAGCCTCACTCCAAACGGGGCTCTCCGCTTCATCCATCCCCTGACTCCATACTAGCACCAACGGGCTGTTAAAGCGTTTCGCAGAAAACACCAAGGAACCTGTTTCTCACTCCAACCACGAAGCGTGCGCAGCACGAGTCTTGGCACAGCAGAACACTTCCCTTGGCATGCCCTTTGCAGCCTCACTCCAAACGGGGCTCTCCGCTTCATCCGTCCCCTGACTCCATACTAGCACCAACGGGCTGCTAAAGCGTTTCGCAGAAAACACCAAGGAACCTGTTTCTCACTCCAACCACAAAGCGTGCGCAGCACGAGTCTTGGCACAGCAGAACACTTCCCTTGGCATGCCCTTTGCAGCCTCACTCCAAACGGGGCTCTCCGCTTCATCCATCCCTTGACTCCATACTAGCACCAACGGGCTGCTAAAGCGTTTCGCAGAAAACACCAAGGAACCTGTTTCTCACTCCAACCACAAAGCGTGCGCAGCACGAGTCTTGGCACAGCAGAACACCTCCCTTGGCATGCCCTTTGCAGCCTCACTCAAAACGGGGCTCTCCGCTTCATCCATCCCCTGACTCCATACTAGCACCAACGGGCTGCTTAAGCGTTTCGCAGAAAACACCAAGGAACCTGTTTCTCACTCCAACCACAAAGCGTGCGCAGCACGAGTCTTGGCACAGCAGAACACTTCCCTTGGCATGCCCTTTGCAGCCTCACTCCAAACGGGGCTCTCCGCTTCATCCATCCCCTGACTCCATACTAGCACCAACGGGCTGCTAAAGCGTTTCGCAGAAAACACCAACGAACCTGTTTCTCACTCCAACCACAAAGCGTGCGCAGCACGAGTCTTGGCACAGCAGAACACTTCCCTTGGCATGCCCTTTGCAGCCTCACTCCAAACGGGGCTCTCCGCTTCATCCATCCCCTGACTCCATACTAGCACCAACGGGCTGCTAAAGCGTTTTGCAGAAAACACCAAGGAACCTGTTTCTCACTCCAACCACAAAGCGTGCGCAGCACGAGTCTTGGCACAGCAGAACACTTCCCTTGGCATGCCCTTTGCAGCCTCACTCCAAACGGGGCTCTCCGCTTCATCCATCCCCTGACTCCATACTAGCACCAACGGGCTGCTAAAGCGTTTCGCAGAAAACACCAAGGAACCTGTTTCTCACTCCAAACACAAAGCGTGCGCAGCACGAGTCTTAGCACAGCAGAACACTTCCCTTGGCATGCCCTTTGCAGCCTCACTCCAAACGGGGCTCTCCGCTTCATCCAGCCCCTGACTCCATACTAGCACCAACGGGCTGCTAAAGCGTTTCGCAGAAAACACCAACGAACCTGTTTCTCACTCCAAGCACAAAGCGTGCGCAGCACGAGTCTTGGCACAGCAGAACACTTCCCTTGGCATGCCCTTTGCAGCCTCACTCCAAACGGGGCTCTCCGCTTCATCCATCCCCTGACTCCATACTAGCACCAACGGGCTGCTAAAGCGTTTTGCAGAAAACACCAAGGAACCTGTTTCTCACTCCAACCACAAAGCGTGCGCAGCACGAGTCTTGGCACAGCAGAACACCTCCCTTGGCATGCCCTTTGCAGCCTCACTCCAAACGGGGCTCTCCGCTTCATCCATCCCCTGACTCCATACTAGCACCAACGAGCTGCTAAAGTGTTTCGCAGAAAACACCAAGGAACCTGTTTCTCACTCCAACGACAAAGCGTGCACAGCACGAGTCTTGGCACAGCAGAACACTTCCCTTGGCATGCCCTTTGCAGCCTCACTCCAAACGGGGCTCTCCGCTTCATCCAGCCCCTGACTCCATACTAGCACCAACGGGCTGCAAAAGCGTTTCGCAGAAAACACCAAGGAACCTGTTTCTCACTCCAACCACAAAGCGTGCGCAGCACGAGTCTTGGCACAGCAGAACACTTCCCTTGGCATGCCCTTTGCAGCCTCACTCCAAACGGGGCTCTCTGCTTCATCCAGCCCGGACTCCATACTAGCACCAACGGGCTGCTAAAGCGTTTCGCAGAAAACACCAAGGAACCTGTTTCTCACTCCAAGCACAAAGAGTGCGCAGCACGAGTCTTGGCACAGCAGAACACTTCCCTTGGCATGCCCTTTGCAGCCTCACTCCAAACGGGGCTCTCCGCTTCATCCGTCCCCTGACTCCATACTAGCACCAACGGGCTGCTAAAGCGTTTCGCAGAAAACACCAAGGAACCTGTTTCTCACTCCAACCACAAAGCGTGCGCAGCACGAGTCTTGGCACAGCAGAACACTTCCCTTGGCATGCCCTTTGCAGCCTCACTCCAAACGGGGCTCTCCGCTTCATCCAGCCCCTGACTCCATACTAGCACCAACGGGCTGCTAAAGCGTTTCGCAGAAAACACCAAGGAACCTGTTTCTCACTCCAACCACAAAGCGTGCGCAGCACGAGTCTTGGCACAGCAGAACACTTCCCTTGGCATGCCCTTTGCAGCCTCACTCCAAACGGGGCTCTCCGCTTCATCCATCCCCTGACTCCATACTAGCACCAACGGGCTGCTAAAGCGTTTCGCAGAAAACACCAAGGAACCTGTTTCTCACTCCAACCACAAAGCGTGCGCAGCACGAGTCTTGGCACAGCAGAACACTTCCCTTGGCATGCCCTTTGCAGCCTCACTCAAAACGGGGCTCTCCGCTTCATCCATGCCCTGACTCCATACTAGCACCAACGGGCTGCTAAAGCGTTTTGCAGAAAACACCAACGAACCTGTTTCTCACTCCAACCACAAAGCGTGCGCAGCACGAGTCTTGGCACAGCAGAACACCTCCCTTGGCATGCCCTTTGCAGCCTCACTCCAAACGGGGCTCTCCGCTTCATCCATCCCCTGACTCCATACTAGCACCAACGGGCTGCTAAAGCGTTTCGCAGAAAACACCAAGGAACCTGTTTCTCACTCCAACCACAAAGCGTGCGCAGCACGAGTCTTGGCACAGCAGAACACTTCCCTTGGCATGCCCTTTGCAGCCTCACTCCAAACGGGGCTCTCCGCTTCATCCAGCCCCTGACTCCATACTAGCACCAACGGGCTGCTAAAGCGTTTTGCAGAAAACACCAAGGAACCTGTTTCTCACTCCAACCACAAAGCGTGCGCAGCACGAGTCTTGGCACAGCAGAACACCTCCCTTGGCATGCCCTTTGCAGCCTCACTCCAAACGGGGCTCTCCGCTTCATCCATCCCCTGACTCCATACTAGCACCAACGGGCTGCTAAAGCGTTTCGCAGAAAACACCAAGGAACCTGTTTCTCACTCCAACCACAAAGCGTGCGCAGCACGAGTCTTGGCACAGCAGAACACTTCCCTTGGCATGCCCTTTGCAGCCTCACTCCAAACGGGGCTCTCCGCTTCATCCATCCCCTGACTCCATACTAGGCACCAACGGGCTGCTAAAGCGTTTCGCAGAAAACACCAAGGAACCTGTTTCTCACTCCAACCACAAAGCGTGCGCAGCACGAGTCTTGGCACAGCAGAACACTTCCCTTGGCATGCCCTTTGCAGCCTCACTCCAAACGGGGCTCTCCGCTTCATCCATCCCCTGACTCCATACTAGCACCAACGGGCTGCTAAAGCGTTTCGCAGAAAACACCAAGGAACCTGTTTCTCACTCCAACCACAAAGCGTGCGCAGCACGAGTCTTGGCACAGCAGAACACTTCCCTTGGCATGCCCTTTGCAGCCTCACTCCAAACGGGGCTCTCCGCTTCATCCATCCCCTGACTCCATACTAGCACCAACGGGCTGCTAAAGCGTTTCGCAGAAAACACCAAGGAACCTGTTTCTCACTCCAAGCACAAAGCGTGCGCAGCACGAGTCTTGGCACAGCAGAACACTTCCCTTGGCATGCCCTTTGCAGCCTCACTCCAAACGGGGCTCTCCGCTTCATCCATCCCCTGACTCCATACTAGCACCAACGGGCTGCTAAAGCGTTTCGCAGAAAACACCAAGGAACCTGTTTCTCACTCCAACCACAAAGCGTGCGCAGCACGAGTCTTGGCACAGCAGAACACTTCCCTTGGCATGCCCTTTGCAGCCTCACTCCAAACGGGGCTCTCCGCTTCATCCATCCCCTGACTCCATACTAGCACCAACGGGCTGCTAAAGCGTTTCGCAGAAAACACCAACGAACCTGTTTCTCACTCCAACCACAAAGCGTGCGCAGCACGAGTCTTGGCACAGCAGAACACTTCCCTTGGCATGCCCTTTGCAGCCTCACTCCAAACGGGGCTCTCCGCTTCATCCATCCCCTGACTCCATACTAGCACCAACGGGCTGCTAAAGCGTTTCGCAGAAAACACCAAGGAACCTGTTTCTCACTCCAACCACAAAGCGTGCGCAGCACGAGTCTTGGCACAGCAGAACACTTCCCTTGGCATGCCCTTTGCAGCCTCACTCCAAACGGGGCTCTCCGCTTCATCCATCCCCTGACTCCATACTAGCACCAACGGGCTGCTAAAGCGTTTCGCAGAAAACACCAAGGAACCTGTTTCTCACTCCAACCACAAAGCGTGCGCAGCACGAGTCTTGGCACAGCAGAACACTTCCCTTGGCATGCCCTTTGCAGCCTCACTCCAAACGGGGCTCTCCGCTTCATCCATCCCCTGACTCCATACTAGCACCAACGGGCTGCTAAAGCGTTTCGCAGAAAACACCAACGAACCTGTTTCTCACTCCAACCACAAAGCGTGCGCAGCACGAGTCTTGGCACAGCAGAACACTTCCCTTGGCATGCCCTTTGCAGCCTCACTCCAAACGGGGCTCTCCGCTTCATCCATCCCCTGACTCCATACTAGCACCAACGGGCTGCTAAAGCGTTTCGCAGAAAACACCAACGAACCTGTTTCTCACTCCAAGCACAAAGCGTGCGCAGCACGAGTCTTGGCACAGCAGAACACTTCCCTTGGCATGCCCTTTGCAGCCTCACTCCAAACGGGGCTCTCCGCTTCATCCATCCCCTGACTCCATACTAGCACCAACGGGCTGCTAAAGCGTTTCGCAGAAAACACCAACGAACCTGTTTCTCACTCCAACCACAAAGCGTGCGCAGCACGAGTCTTGGCACAGCAGAACACTTCCCTTGGCATGCCCTTTGCAGCCTCACTCCAAACGGGGCTCTCCGCTTCATCCATCCCCTGACTCCATACTAGCACCAACGGGCTGCTAAAGCGTTTCGCAGAAAACACCAAGGAACCTGTTTCTCACTCCAACCACAAAGCGTGCGCAGCACGAGTCTTGGCACAGCAGAACACTTCCCTTGGCATGCCCTTTGCAGCCTCACTCCAAACGGGGCTCTCCGCTTCATCCATCCCCTGACTCCATACTAGCACCAACGGGCTGCTAAAGCGTTTCGCAGAAAACACCAAGGAACCTGTTTCTCACTCCAACCACAAAGCGTGCGCAGCACGAGTCTTGGCACAGCAGAACACTTCCCTTGGCATGCCCTTTGCAGCCTCACTCCAAACGGGGCTCTCCGCTTCATCCATCCCCTGACTCCATACTAGCACCAACGGGCTGCTAAAGCGTTTCGCAGAAAACACCAAGGAACCTGTTTCTCACTCCAACCACGAAGCGTGCGCAGCACGAGTCTTGGCACAGCAGAACACTTCCCTTGGCATGCCCTTTGCAGCCTCACTCCAAACGGGGCTCTCCGCTTCATCCATCCCCTGACTCCATACTAGCACCAACGGGCTGCTAAAGCGTTTCGCAGAAAACACCAACGAACCTGTTTCTCACTCCAACCACAAAGCGTGCGCAGCACGAGTCTTGGCACAGCAGAACACTTCCCTTGGCATGCCCTTTGCAGCCTCACTCCAAACGGGGCTCTCCGCTTCATCCATCCCCTGACTCCATACTAGCACCAACGGGCTGCTAAAGCGTTTCGCAGAAAACACCAAGGAACCTGTTTCTCACTCCAACCACAAAGCGTGCGCAGCACGAGTCTTGGCACAGCAGAACACTTCCCTTGGCATGCCCTTTGCAGCCTCACTCCAAACGGGGCTCTCCGCTTCATCCATCCCCTGACTCCATACTAGCACCAACGGGCTGCTAAAGCGTTTCGCAGAAAACACCAAGGAACCTGTTTCTCACTCCAACCACAAAGCGTGCGCAGCACGAGTCTTGGCACAGCAGAACACTTCCCTTGGCATGCCCTTTGCAGCCTCACTCCAAACGGGGCTCTCCGCTTCATCCATCCCCTGACTCCATACTAGCACCAACGGGCTGCTAAAGCGTTTCGCAGAAAACACCAAGGAACCTGTTTCTCACTCCAAGCACAAAGCGTGCGCAGCA
>NW_028289345.1:0-43357 GCF_059628265.1 Tinamus guttatus
GGGAAGGGGGGAGGGGGCGGAGCCGCTCGGACGCCGGGGCCCCTCGGGGAGGTTCTGGGCCCCCCCCCCCCGGACTCCTGGGCCCCTTCCCGGACGCCTGGGCCCCTTCCCGGACTCCTGGGCCCTTCCCGGACGCCTGGGCCCTTCCCGGCCTCCTGGCCCCTTCCGGACGCCTGGGCCCCTTCCCGGACTCCTGGGCCCCCCCCCGGACGCCTGGGCCCCTTCCCGGACTCCTGGGCCCCTTCCCGGACTCCTGGGCCCCTTCCCGGACGCCTGGGCCCCCCCCGGACTCCTGGGCCCCTTCCCGGACTCCTGGCCCCTTCCCGGACTCCTGGGCCCCTTCCCGGACTCCTGGGCCCCTTCCCGGATTCCTGGGCCCCTTCCCGGACTCCTGGGCCCCTTCCCGGACTCCTGGGCCCCTTCCCGGACTCCTGGGCCCTTCCCGGACTCCTGGGCCCCTTCCCGGACGCCTGGGCCCTTCCCGGATTCCTGGTCCCTTCCCGGACTCCTGGGCCCCTTCCCGGACTCCTGGGCCCCTTCCCGGATTCCTGGGCCCCTTCCCGGATTCCTGGGCCCCCCCCGGACTCCTGGGCCCTTCCCGGACTCCTGGCCCCTTCCCGGACTCCTGGGCCCCTTCCCGGACTCCTGGGCCCCTTCCCGGACTCCTGGGCCCCCCCCGGACTCCGGGGCCCCTTCCCGGACGCCTGGGCCCCTTCCCGGACTCCTGGGCCCTTCCCGGACGCCTGGGCCCCTTCCCGGACGCCTGGGCCCCCATGGCGGCCTCCCTGTGGCTGCGGTGCCTGCGGGTGTCCCCATTGTCCCCATTGTCCCCCATGTCCCCATTGTCCCCAATGTCCCCATTGTCCCCATTGTCCCCCATGTCCCCATTGTCCCCATTGTCCCCATTGTCCCCAATGTCCCCGTCCCGGCGTCCCCTCCACGCGGCCGCCCCGGCCTTCGCCGGTCACAACCGCTGGTCCAAGGTCCGGAACGTGAAGGGGCCCCGCGACGCCGCCCGGAGCCGCCTCTTCCAGCGCCTGGGAGCCCAGATCCGCCTGGCCGCGCGCGGTAGGAGACACCGGGACCGCCGGGAACCCCCTGGAGCTTCCCGGGACCTCCAGGAACCTCCTGGGGCCTCCAGGAACCCCCTAGATCCTCCTGGGGCCTCCAGGAACCTCCTGGGGCCTCCAGGAACCCCCTGGAGCTTCCCAGGACCTCCAGGAACCCCCTGGGACCTCCAGGAACCCCCTAGACCTTCCCAGGGCCTCCAGGAACCTTCTGGGACCTCCAGGAACCTTCTGGGGCCTCCAGGAACCCCCTAGAGCTTCCCGGGACCTCCAGGAACCCCCTAGACCTTTCCAGGGCCTCCAGGAACCTCCTGGGGCCTCCAGGAACCCCCTAGATCCTCCTGGGGCCTCCAGGAACCTCCTGGGGCCTCCAGGAACCCCCTAGAACTTCCCGGGACCTCCAGGAACCTCCTAGACCTTTCCAGGGCCTCCAGGAACCTCCTGGGGCCTCCAGGAACCCCACAGATCCTCCTGGAGACTCAGGAACCTCCAGGAACTTCCTGGGGCCTCCAGGAGCCCCCTAGATCCTCCCAGGGCCTCCAGGAACCCCCTAGACCTTCCTGGGACCTCCAGGAACCCCCTAGAGCTTCCCAGGGCCTCCAGGAACCTCCTGGGGCCTCCAGGAACCCCCTAGACCTTCCCAGGGCCTCCAGGAACCTCCTGGGGCCTCTGGGAACCCCCTAGATCCTCCTGGGGCCTCCAGGAACCTTCTGGGACCTCCAGGAACCCCCTAGAGCTTCCCGGGACCTCCGGGAACCTCCTAGATCCTCCTGGGGCCTCCAGGAACCCCCTACACCTTCCCAGGGCCTCCAGGAACCTTCTGGGACCTCCAGGAACCCCCTAGATCCTCCTGGTGCCTCCAGGAACCCCCTAGACCTTCCTGGGACCTCTGGGAACCCCCTAGATCCTCCTGGGGCCTCCAGGAACCCCCTAGATCCTCCTGGAGCCTCTGGGAACCTCTTGGGGCTTCCAGGAACCCTCTAGACCTTCCCGGGACCTCCGGGAACCCCCTAGACCTTCCCAGGGCCTCCAGGAACCTCCTAGAACCCCCTGGGGCCTCCACGAACTCCCTAGACCTTCCCAGGGCCTCCAGGAACCTTCTGGGGCCTCCAGGAACCCCCTAGAACTTCCCGGGACCTCCAGGAACCCCCTAGACCTTCCCAGGGCCTCCAGGAACCTCCTGGGGCCTCCAGGAACCTCCTAGACCTTCCCAGGGCCTCCAGGAACCTTCTGGGGCCTCCAGGAACCCCCTAGATCCTCCTGGGACCTCCAGGAACCTCCTGGGGCCTCCAGGAAACCCCTAGAACTTCCCGGGACCTCCAGGAACCCCCTAGACCTTTCCAGGGCCTCCAGGAACCTCCTGGGGCCTCCAGGAACCCCCTAGATCCTCCTGGGGCCTCCAGGAACCTCCTGGGGCCTCCGGGAACCCCCTAGACCTTTCCAGGGCCTCCAGGAACCTCCTGGGGCCTCCAGGAAACCCCTAGAGCTTCCCAGGGCCTCCAGGAACCTCCTGAGGCCTCCAGGAATCCTCTAGATCCTCCTAGAGCCTCCAGGAACTCCCTAGATTCTCCCGGGTCCCCCAGGAACATCCTGGGGCCTCCAGGAACCCCCTAGATCCTCCAGGAGCTGCCAGGACCTTCCCGGGACCTCCCAGAACCCACTAGACCTTCCCAGGGCCTCCAGGAACCCTCTAGATGCTCCCGGGGCTTCCAGGAACCCCCTAGATCCTCCCGGAGCCTCCAGGATCTTCCTGGGTCCTCCCAGGACCCCCTAGACCTTCCCAGGGCCTCCAGGAACCTCCTGGGGCCTCCAGGAACCCCTTAGATCCTCCCGGAGCCACCGGGACCTTCCCAGGACCTCCAGGAACCCCCTAGACCTTCCCAGGGCCTCCAGGAACCCCCCTAGATCCTCCTGGGGCCTCCACGAATGCCTGGGGTCTTCCTGGGCCCCCCCATGTCCCCTCGTGTCCTCCACCGTGTCCCCCCATGTCCCCCCATGTCCCCAATGTCCCCGCAGAGGGTGGCCGTGACCCGTCCCTCAACGTGCCCCTGGCCCACGTCCTCCAGCAGTGTCGGGCCCACAACATGCCCAAGGCCACCATAGAGGCCGCCCTGCGCCACGCGGTAGGTCCCCGTGTCCCCATGTCCCTCCACGTCCCCCCATGTCCCCATGGAGGGGACAACCCGGCGGCTCCGCCACATTGTCCCCTCGGTGGCAGGAGGGCGACGTGGCCTCCGAGAGGCTCCTGTTGGAGGCCCGAGGCCCCGGGGGCTCCGCGTGGCTCCTGGAGGTGCTGACGGGTGACGCGCGACGCTGCCGCCATGACCTGCGCGGCCTCCTGGCCCAGCACGGGTGGGTGACGGGGACCCGTGGGGACGTCCTGGTTGGGTTGGAACCATCATTGGGGGTGGTGGGAATCCATAGGGACATCCCAGTTGGGTTGGAACCATCACTGGGGGTGGTGGGAATCCATAGGGACGTCCCAGTTGGGTTGGAACCATCACTGGGGGTGGTGGGAACCCATAGGGACGTCCCAGTTGGGTTGGAACCATCACTGGGGGTGGTGGGAATCCATGGGGACGTCCGGGTTGGGTTGGGATTGTCCCCTTGGTGGCCCTGGGAGTGGTGGGAACCCATAGGGACGTCCCAGTTGGGTTGGAACCATCATTGGGGATGGTGGGAATCCATGGGGATGTCCCAGTTGGGTTGGGATTGTCCCCTTGGTGGCCC
Source organism: Tinamus guttatus (assembly GCF_059628265.1). NCBI lineage: Eukaryota > Metazoa > Chordata > Aves > Tinamiformes > Tinamidae > Tinamus > Tinamus guttatus. Next base: position 3,798 of record NW_028289345.1, read on the forward strand.
TGGGTGTGGTGGGAATCCATAGGGACGTCCCAGTTGGGTTGGGATTGTCCCCTTGGTGGCCCTGGGTGTGGTGGGAACCCATAGGGACGTCCCGGTTGGTTTGGAACCATCATTGGGGGTGGTGGGAACCCCTAGGGACATCCCGGTTGGGTTGGGATTGTCCCCTTGGTGGCCCTGGGAGTGGTGGGAACCCATAGGGATGTCCCAGTTGGGTTGGAACCATCACTGGGGGTGGCGGGAATCCATGGGGACGTCCCGGTTGGGTTGGAACCGTCATTGGGGGTGGTGGGAACCCATAGGGACATCCCAGTTGGGTTGGAACCATCATTGGGGGTGGTGGGAACCCCTAGGGACATCCCAGTTGGGTTGGAACCATCATTGGGGGTGGTGGGAATCCATAGGGATGTCCCAGTTGGGTTGGAACCATCACTGTGGGTGATGGGAATCCATGGAGACATCCCGGTTGGGTTGGGATTGTCCCCTTGGTGGCCCTGGGAGTGGTGGGAACCCATAGGGACGTCCCGGTTGGGTTGGAACCATCACTGGGGGTTGTGGGAACCCATAGGGACGTCCTGGTTGGGTTGGAACCATCATTGAGGGTGGTGGGAACCCATAAGGACGTCCCAGTTGGGTTGGAACCATCACTGTGGGTGATAGGAATCCATAGGGACGTCCGGGTTGGGTTGGGATTGTCCCCTTGGTGGCCCTGGGAGTGGTGGGAACCCATAGGGATGTCCCGGTTGGGTTGGAACCATCACTGTGGGTGATGGGAATCCATAGGGATGTCCTGGTTGGGTTGGGATTGTCCCCTTGGTGCCCCTAAGGGTGGTGGGAACCCATAGGGATGTCCCGGTTGGGTTGGAACCGTCATTGGGGGTGGTGGGAATCCATGGGGATGGGGATGTCCCAGTTGGGTTGGAACCATCACTGGGGGTGGTAGGAATCCATAGGGATGTCCTGGTTGGGTTGGGATTGTCCCCTTGGTGCCCCTAAGGGTGGTGGGAACCCATAGTGATGTCCTGGTTGGGTTGGAACTGTCATTGTGGGTGGTGGGAATCCATAGGGACGTCCCATTTGGGTTGGGATTGTCCCTTTGGTTGTCCTGGGTGGGGTGGGAATCCATGGGGACGTCCCAATTGGGTTGGAACCATCATTGGGGGTGGTTCCCTAGGGAACCCCTAGGGACATCCCAGTTGGGTTGGGATTGTCCCCTTGGTGGCCCTTGGGGTGGTGGGAACCCTTAGGGACATCCCAGTTGGGTTGGGATTGTCCCCTTGGTGGCCCTGGGGGTGGTGGGAACCCATAGGGATGTCCCGGTTGGGTTGGAACCATCATTGGGGGTGGTGGGAATCCATGGGGACGTCCCGGTTGGGTTGGAACCATCATTAGGGATAGTGGGAATCCATAGGGATGTCCCGGTTGGGTTGGAACCGTCATTGGGGGTGGTGAGAATCCATAGGGACGTCCCGGTTGGGTTGGAACCGTCATTGTGGGTGGTGGGAATCCATGGGGACGTCCTGGTTGGGTTGGAACCATCATTAGGGATAGTGGCAATCCATAGGGATGTCCCGGTTGGGTTGGAACCATCACTGGGGGTGGTGGGAACCCATAAGGACGTCCGGGTTAGGTTGGAACTGTCATTGTGGGTGGTGGGAATCCATGGGGACGTCCCAGTTGGGTTGGAATCATCATTAGGGATAGTGGGAATCCATAGGGATGTCCCGTTTGGGTTGGGATTGCCTCCTTGGTGGCCCTGGGGGTGGTGGGAATCCATGGGGACGTCCGGGTTGGCTTGGGACCATCAGAGATGGTAGTTGGGATCCATGGGGACGTCCCACATGGGCCGGACTCGCTCCTGGGTGGCGTCAACACCCTTGGGGACATCGCCGGCGTCCATGGGGACATCGGTGTCACCCATGGGGACGTCGGGGCCACCCCTGCAGGGCGGTGCTGGCCACGGGCGCCCGGCACAGCTTCGAGCAGCTGGGGGTGGTCCGGGTGGCCCCCCGGGACCTGCAGGGCCACCCCGTGTCCATGGAGGCCGCCCTGGAGGCGGCGCTGGAGGTCGGCGCCCAGGATGTGCGCGAGGACGAGGACGAGGAGGGCACCGAGGAGCCGGCGCTCAAGGTGGGGGCACCCGGACAACCGTCCCCAAGTGTCCCTAGATGCCCTTGACCATCTCCTTGACCCCTCTTGGCCACCGTTGACCATCAATGACCGTCCCCAAGTGTCCCTAGATGACCTTGACCATCTTCATGGCCAACATTGACCGTCCTCAAGTGTCCTTAGATGGCCTTGGCCACCCCAAACTGCCCTTGACCATCAATGACCGTCCCCATGTGTCCCTAGATGCCCTTGGCCATCCCCTTGACCCCTCTTGGCCACCCCCTTGGCCACCGTTGACCATCAATGACCGTCTCCAAGTGTCCCTAGATGCCCTTGACCACCCCGTTGGCCAACAATCACTGTTCTCAAGTGTCTTTAGATGCCCATGGCCACCACCAACTGCCCTTGACCATCAATGACTGTCCCCAAGTGTCCCTAGATGCCCTTGGCCATCCCCTTGGCCAACATTGACCGTCCTCAAGTGTTCTTAGATGCCCATGGCCACCCCGAACCGCCCTTGACCATTAATGACGGTCCCCAAGTGTCCCTAGATGCCCTTGGCCACCCCCTTGGCCACCGTTGACCATCAATGACCGTCCCCAAGTGTCCCTAGATGCCCTTGGCCATCCCCTTGACCCCTCTTGGCCACCCCCTTGGCCACCCTTGACCATTAATGACGGTCCCCAAGTGTCCCTAGATGCCCTTGGCCACCCCCTTGGCCACCGTTGACCATGAATGACCCTCCCCAAGTGTCCCTAGATGCCCTTGGCCATCCCCTTGACCCCTCTTGGCCACCCCCTTGGCCACCGTTGACCATCAATGACCGTCCCCAAGTGTCCCTAGATGCCCTTGACCACCCCGTTGGCCAACATTCACTGTTCTCAAGTGTCTTTAGATGCCCATGGCCACCACCAACTGCCCTTGACCATCAATGACTGTCTCCAAGTGTCCCTAGATGGCCTTGACTATCCCCTTGGCCAACATTGACCGTCCTCAAGTGACCTTAGATGCCCATGGCCACCCCGAACCACCGTTGACCATCAATGACCGTCCCCATGTGTCCCTAGATGCCCTTGGCCACCCCCTAGGCCACCGTTGACCATCAATGTCTGTCCTCAAGTGTTCCTAGATGCCCTTGGCCATCCCCTTGGCCAACATTGACCATCCTCAAGTGTCTTTAGATGACCATGGCCACCTCGAACCACCCTTGACCATTAATGACTGTCCCCAAGTGTCCTTAGATGCCCTTGGCCATCCCCAAGCCCCGTTGGCCACCCTTGACCATTAATGGCTGTCCCCAAGTGTCCCTAGATGACCTTGACCATCTTCTTGGCCAACATTGACTGTCCTCAAGTGTCCTTAGATGCCCATGGCCACCCCGAACCGCCCTTGACCATCAATAACTGTCCCCAAGTGTCCCTGGATGCCCTTGGCCACCCCCTTGACCCCTCTTGGCCATTAATGACTGTCCCCAAGTGTCCCTAGATGCCCTTGACTATCCCCTTGGCCAACATCAACCGTCCTCAAGTGTCCTTAGATGCCCATGGCCACCCCGAACCACCCTTGACCATTAATGACTGTCCCCAAGTGTCCCTAGATGCTCTTGGCCACCCCCTTGGCCACCGTTGACCATCAATGACCGTCCCCAAGTGTCCCTAGATGCCCTTGACCACCCCCTTGGCCAACATTGACCATTAATGACTGTCCCCAAGTGTCCCTAGATGCCCTTGGCTACCCCCTTGGCCACTGTTGACCATCACTGACTGTCCCCGAGTGTCCCTAGATGGCCTTGACTATCCCGTTGGCCAACATTGACCATTCTCAAGTGTCCTTAGATGCCCATGGCCACCCTGAACCACCCTTGACCATCAATGACCATCCCCAAGTGTCCTTAGATGCCCTTGGCCATCCGCTTGACCCCTCTTGGCCACCCCCTTGGCCACCGTTGACCATCAATGACCGTCCCCATGTGTCCCTAGATGTCCTTGACCACCCCCTTGGCCACCATTGACCATTAATGACTGTCCCCAAGCATCCCTAGATGCCCTTGGCCACCCCATGGTGGTGCCATGGTGACGTTGTCCCCCTTGTCCCCAGTTCATGTGTGCGCCTGTGTCCCTGTCCCCATGGTAACATCCCTGTCCCCATGGTGACACGTTGTCCCCATGGTGACACGTTGTCCCTTGTCCTCAGTTCCTGTGCGCGCCCTCGTCCCTGTCCCCATGGTGACATCCCCATCCCCATGGTGACACATTGTCCCCATGGTGACACATTGTCCCCATCCCCATAGTGACATTCTCGTCCCCATGGTGACACGTTGTCCCTTGTCCCCAGTTCCTGTGCGCGCCCTCGTCCCTGTCCCCATGGTGACATCCCTGTCCCTGTCCCCATGGTGACACATTGTCCCCATGGTGACGTGTTGTCCCTTGTCCCCATGGTGACACATTGTCCTTGTCCCCATGATGACATCCCTGTCCCCATGGTGACACGTTGTCCCCATGGTGACACGTTGTCCCTTGCCCCATGGTGACACATTGTCCTTGTCCCCATGGTGACACGTTGTCCCTTGTCCCCATGATGACATCCCTGTCCCCATGGTGACACATTGTCCCCGTGGTGACACGTTGTCCCTTGTCCCCAGTTCCTGTGCGCACCCTCGTCCCTGTCCCCATGATGACATCCCTGTCCCCATGGTGACACATTGTCCCCATCCCCATCGTGACATCCCTGTCCCTGTCCCCATGGTGACACATTGTCCCCATCCCCATAGTGACATCCCCGTCCCCATGGTGACACATTGTCCCCGTGGTGACACGTTGTCCCTTGTCCCCAGTTCCTGTGTGCGCCCATGTCCCTGTCCCCATGGTGACATCCCTGTCCCTATGGTGACACATTGTTCTTGTCCCCATGATGATATCCCTGTCCCCATGGTGACCCATTGTCCCCGTCCCCATGGTGACACGTTGTCCCTTGTCCCCAGTTCCTGTGCGCGCCCTCGTCCCTGTCCCCATGATGACATCCCTGTCCTTGTCCCCATGGTGACACATTGTCCCCATGGTGACATCCCTGTCCTTGTCCCCATGGTGACACATTGTCCCCATGGTGACACGTTGTCCCTTGTCCCCAGTTCCTGTGCGCGCCCTCGTCCCTGTCCCCCGTGCGGCGTCACCTCGAGTCCCGGGGCCTGCGGCCGCTCTCGGCCACCCTCGAGTTCCGCCCGCGGGACCCGGTGGCCTTGGGGACAGCGGGGACGGAGGCCGCGCGGGGCCTCCGCGAGGCCCTGGCCGCCCGGCCCGACGTCCTGCGCGTCTACGACAACGTGGCCTAGGGACACGGCGGCCACCGAGGGCCACCAAGGGTGGAGGTGGCCACCTGGAGGTGACCGTGAGGACCTTGGATGGCTGGCGGTGACCGTGGAGGTGGCCCCGTGATGTCAACCTCGTTGGCCATGGAGGTGGCCCAAGGACCTAGAGCATCAGCCATGGAGGTGGCCCCGTGATGTCAACCTCGTTGGCTATGGAGGTGGCCCAAGGATCCTGATCTTCAACCATGGAGGTGGCCCTGTGATGTCAACCTCATTGGCCCTGGAGGTGGCCCAAGAACCTAGAGTATCAGCCATGGAGGTGGCCCCATGATGTCCATGATGGTGACCATGGAGGTGGCCCATGGATCCTGATCATCAACCATGGAGGTGGCCCCGTGATGTCAATGATGGTGACCATGGAGGTGGCCCAAGGATCCTGATCATCAACCATGGAGGTGGCCCCGTGATGACAACGATGGTGGCCATGGAGGTGGCCCAAGGACCTAGAGCATCAACCATGGAGGTGGCTCCGTGATGTCCATGATGGTGACCATGGATCCTGATCATCAACCATGGAGGTGGCCCCGTGATGTCAACCTCATTGGCCATGGAGGTGGCCCCATGATGTCCATGATGGTGACCATGGATCCTGATCTTCAACCATGGAGGTGGCCCCATGTCAACTGCCAACCATGGAGGTGGCCCCATGATGTCAACCTCATTGGCCATGGAGGTGGCCCAAGGACCTAGAGTATCAGCCATGGAGGTGGCCCCATGATGTCCATGATGGTGACCATGGAGGTGGCCCAAGGATCCTGATCATCAACCATGGAGGTGGCCCCGTGATGTCCATGATGGTCACCATGGAGGTGGCCCAAGGACCTAAAGCATCAACCATGGAGGTGGCCCCGTGATGTCAACCTCATTGGCCATGGAGGTGGCCCCATGATGTCCATGATGGTGACCATGGATCCTGATCTTCAACCATGGAGGTGGCCCCATGTCAACTGCCAACCACGGAGGTGGCCCCATGATGTCCATGATGGTGACCATGGAGGTGGGCCATGGATCCTGATCATCAACCATGGAGGTGGCCCCGTGATGTCCACGATGGTCACCATGGAGGTGGCCCAAGGACCTAGAGCATCAGCCATGGAGGTGGCCCCGTGATGTCAACCTCATTGGCCATGGAGGTGGCCCAAGGACCTAGAGCGTCAACCATGGAGGTGGCCCCATGATGTCTATGATGGTGACCATGGAGGTGGCCCATGGATCCTGATCTTCAACCATGGAGGTGGCCCCGTGATGTCAACCTCGTTGGCCATGGAGGTGGCCCATGGATCCTGATCTTCAACCATGGAGGTGGCCCCATGTCAACTGCCAACCATGGAGGTGGCCCCATGATGTCAACGATGGTGACCATGGAGGTGGCCCAAGGATCCTGATCTTCAACCATGGAGGTGGCCACCTGGAGGTGACCGTGGGGACCTTAGATGGCTGGCGGTGACGGTGGAGGTGGCCCCATGATGTCAACCTCATTGGCCATGGAGGTGGCCCAAGGATCCTGATCTTCAACCATGGAGGTGGCCCCATGTCAACTGCCAACCATGGAGGTGGCCCCATGATGTCTATGATGGTGACCATGGAGGTGGCCCATGGATCCTGATCTTCAACCATGGAGGTGGCCCCATGATGTCAACCTCGTTGGCCATGGAGGTGGCCCAAGGATCCTGATCATCAACCATGGAGGTGGCCCCATGATGTCAACCTCATTGGCCATGGAGATGGCCCAAGGATCCTGATCATCAACCATGGAGGTGGCCCAAAGACCTAGAGCATCAACCATGGAGGTGGCTCCGTGATGTCCATGATGGTGACCATGGATCCTGATCATCAACCATGGAGGTGGCCCCGTGATGTCAACGATGGTGACCATGGAGGTGGCCCAAGGACCTAGAGCATCCACCATGGAGGTGGCTCCATGATCTCAACTGCCAACCATGGAGGTGGCCCCGTGATGTCGATCTCATTGGCCATGGAGGTGGCCCGAGGACCTAGAGCGTCAACCATGGAGGTGGCCACCTGGAGGTGACCGTGGGGACCTTGGATGGCTGGTGGTGACGGTGGAGGTGGCCCCGTGATGTCAACCTCATTGGCCATGGAGGTGGCCCATGGATCCTGATCATCAACCATGGAGGTGACCCCATGTTAACTGCCAACCATGGAGGTGGCCCCATGATGTCAACCTCATTGGCCATGGAGATGGCCTATGGATCCTGATCATCAACCATGGAGGTGGCCCCATGATGTCTATGATGGTGACCATGGAGGTGGCCCAAGGATCCTGATCATCAACCATGGAGGTGGCCCCGTGATGTCAACCTCATTGGCCATGGAGGTGGCCCAAGGACCTAGAGCGTCAACCATGGAGGTGGCCCCATGATGTCCATGATGGTGACCATGGAGGTGGCCCAAGGATCCTGATCATCAACCATGGAGGTGGCCACCTGGAGGTGACCGTGGGGACCTTGTTTGGCTGGTGGTGACCGTGGAGGTGGCCCCATGATGTCAACCTCATTGGCCATGGAGGTGGCCCAAGGACCTAGAGCATCAACCATGGAGGTGGCCCTATGATGTCAACCACCAACCATGGAGGTGGCCCCATGTCAACGTTGGTGACCATAGATGGTCATTGGTGGCCATGGAGGTGGCCCCGTGATGTCAACCTTGGTGACCATAGATGGTCATTGGTGGCCATGGAGGTGGCCCCGTGATGTCACCCACCAACCATGGAGGTGGCCCCATGTTGGTGACCATAGATGGTCATTGGTGGCCATGGAGGTAGCCCTGTGATGTCACCAATGGTGGCCATGGAGGTGGCCCCATGATGTCAACCTTGGTGACCATAGATGGTCATTGGTGGCCATGGAGGTGGCCCCGTGACGCCCCAGGCATTGACAATAAAACCCTGCGCTGGCTCCGCCCACAACGAGCTCTTCATTAGCATAACCCCGCCCCGACGCGCCTCATTAGCATAGCCCCGCCCCCAGGGGGGTTGTCCTCGCGGTCACTGGGGGGAGCCGGGGGCGGAGCCAAGGAAGACGTCGCCGTAGGGGCAGCCGAAGGCGACGTCGTCATCATCGTCGTCATCGTCGTCGTCATCGGCGAAGGCTCCGCCCCCTCTGCCCGGTGGGCGGAGCCCGAAGGCGTCGGCGGTGACGTCATCGTCGTCGTCGTCGTCGTCGTCATGGCGGGCGGCCGCCATCTTGGCCGCGGGGCGGCGGCCGCCCCCGCGGGGGGGCGGGGCCAAGATGGCGGCCGGGGGCGGCGGCCGCCCCGCCCCCCGGCGCCGCCGTGGCCCCGCCCCCCGCGGCCCATCAGCCCTTGCGGCCCCCCGGGGGCGGGCGCCGCGGCGGGGCCGGCGGGCGGCCATCTTGGCGCCGGCCTCGGCGGCGGCCATCTTGGAGCCGGCCTCGGCGGCGGCCATCTTGGAAGAGGTCTCGGCGGCGGCCATCTTGGCGCAGGCCTCGGCGGGCCCGGCGGCGGCCATGTTGGCGTCGCGGCGCGGGGAGGCCTCGGCGGCCATGACGGAGCCGTCGGCGGCCATGTTGAGGTGCCCGGCGGCCATATTGGAATGTCCGGCGGCCGCGCCGAGGTGCCCGGCGGCCATGTTGGAATGCCCGGCGGCCATGTTGGAATGCCCGGCGGCCATCTTGGCGTGCCCGGCGGCCACGCTGAGGTGCCCGGCGGCCATGTTGGGGTGCCCGGCGGCCATGTTGGGCGCGCGGCGCAGGCGGAGCAGGCGGGCGAGCAGGAAGCGGCGCTGGGCCCGGGCCCGGAGGCACTTCCGCTCCAGCCGGGCCACCTCGTCGCACAGGGCCGCGTTCTCGAAGGCCAAGGCCCGGGCGGCCCGGCGGAGCCGCCCATAGGCCGCGCGGTAGCCGCCAACATGGCCGCCCTCGCGGGTGCTGACATGGCCGCCAACATGGCCGCCGTCGCGGGTGCCAACATGGCTGCCATCGCGGGTGGTGACATGGCCGCCAACATGGCCACCAACATGGCCGCCCTCGCGGGTGGTGACATGGCCGCCAACATGGCTGCCATCACGGGTAGTGACATGGCCGCCAACATGGCCGCCAACATGGCTGCCATCGCGGGTGCTGACATGGCCGCCAACATGGCTGCCCTCACGGGCGCCAACATGGCCGCCCTCATGGGTGCCAACATGGCCGCCATCATGGGTGCCAACATGGCCGCCATCATGGGCGCCAACATGGCCGCCATCGCGGGTGCCAACATGGCCGCCAACATGGCTGCCACCAGCATGGCTGCCACCAACATGGCTGCCACCAACATGGCCGCCAACATGGCTGCCACCAACATGGCCACCAACATGGCCGCCAACATGGCTGCCACCAACATGGCCACCAACATGGCCATCGCCAACATGGCCGCCGTCATGGCCGCCAACATGGCCGCCGCCATGATGGCCGCCCCCGTGGGCGCCGCCATGATGGCCGCCATCATGGCCGCCGGGGGCGGGGCCTGCGGGGGGGTGCTGGGTGGGGGCCATGGAGAGGAGGAAGGACCTGGAAAAGGGGGAAAATTCCCCAAATTGGGACAGGAAACCGGGATTTTGGGGGGAAAAACGGGGAATTTGGGGTCAGAAGAGGCTGGGAAGGGGGGAATTTGGGGAAATTCCCAGGATTTGGGGGTTGTTGGGAAAATCGCTATAAAAATAATAACATTGCTAATAAAAATAATAATATTGAATAAAAATATTCAATTGAGGGTGGGAATAAATATGGAATTAAGGGAGGAAAATGACGCTAAAATGGGGGAAAATGAGGGAAAATGGGGGCAGAAATGGGAAAAAATGGGGAAAAAGGGGAGATATAAAGGTAAAAATCGGGGAAAATTGAGCCAAGAAAATGAGGAAAAGGATAAAAAAGGGATAAATAAGGAGAAAAAGGTAAAAATCAAAGCGAATTTGAGGCAAGAAAATGAGGAAAAGGATAAAAAAGGGAGAAATAAGGAAAAAAAGGTAAAAATCGAGGCGAATTTGAGGCAAGAAAATGAGGAAAAGGATAAAAAAGGGATAAATAAGGAATAAAGGGGAATGTAAAGGGAAAGAATAAAGCGGAATGGGGCAAAAATGGGTTAAAATGGGGGCGAGAAAGCGGAATAAGGAGCGAAAATAACGAAAATTCAACAAAAATGCCCCAAATGGAGTGAAATTGAAATGAATAATAGGAAATAAAATAGCAGGAAAATGACCCAAAACCCGGGAGGTTCCTGGGATTTGGGGCTTCGTTTTTTGCTCTTTTTCGCCCGTTTTTGCCCAATTTTGGGGTTTTTTTGCCGTTTTTCTCCCGTTTCGCTCCCTCCCCCCCCCCGCGGCGCCCCCCACTCACCCGCTGCCCGCGAGGGGCCCCGGCGTCCGGGCGGGCGGGGCCGGAAGCGGAAGGGGCGGGGCCTCGTGCGGGGGGGCGGGGGCCGCCCCCGCTCGTGAGGCCCCCGCGTTGAACCGAAACGAGGGGATTTCGCCCCAAAAACGGCCCTCTCTATGACCCTGGAGGACCGTCTCGGTGGGGTTGGAGGTCCCACGGGGCCACTCTATGACCCTGGAGGACCCTTCCCCTCTCGTTGGTATCTAACGCTCCGCAGCGCTACTCTATGACCCTGGAGCAACTCCCCCCGCCCCCGTCTCCTCTCTATGGCCCTGGAGGACCCGGCCCCTCTCGTTGGTACCTAACGCTCCGCGGCGCTACTCTATGACCCTGGAGGACCCTCCCCGCGCTTCCGCCCTCACCGGTCTCCTAGCAACGCTCCGCCCCCCCGCCGCGCGTGCGCCGTGACGCCACTTCCGGCGCGCCGGCCATGGCGGAGGCGGGAGGCGCCGGGGCCGCCGCGGGCCCCGGGGCGGACGCGGGGCCGGAAGCGGGACCGGAACCGGGACCGGAAGCGGGGCCGGCGCGGGAGGCGGAAGTGGCGGTGGAGATCGGGGGAGAGCTACCTGTGCCGGCGGGCGGACGGGAGCTGGCGTGAGCGACCGGGGGGACCGAAGTGACCGGGGGGGGACCGGAAGGGACCGGGAGCCACCGGGGGGGACCGGGATCGAGGGGGGACCGGGGGGGACCGGAAGTGACCGGGGGGGACCGGGATCGAGCGGGGACCGAAGTGACCGGGAGCGACCGGGGGGACCGGGATCGAGCGGGGACGGGGGGGGGCCGGAAGTGACCGGGGGGACCGGAAGGGACCGGGAGCCACCGGGGGGACCGGGATCGAGGGGGGACCGGAAGTGACCGGGGGGGACCGGAAGGGACCGGGGGGGGACCGGAAGGGACCGGGAGCCGCTGGGATCCACGGGGCAGATCCAGCCCTATAGGGTCCGTGTTATTCCATAGGGATCCATAGGGATCCATAGGATCCATATGTCCCTATATGTCCCTATAGATCCCGCCGAGGTGACTTGTTATATAGGGATCCGTATGGATCCATACGTCCCTATATGTCCCAATCCTGATCCATACGTTCCTATATGTCCCAATCCTGATCCATACGTTTCTATATGTCCCTATAGATTCCGCGGAGGTGATCCAGTCTATAGGGACCCGTATGGATCCATACGTTCCTATATGTCCCATATCCTCATCCATACGTTCCTATATGTCCCATATCCTGATCCATACGTTTCCATTTATCCTATAGATTTCCGCGGAGGTGATCCGGTCTATCTGATCCATACATTCCTATATGGCCCATATCCTAATCCATACATTTCTGTATGTTCCTATAGATTCCGCCGAGGTGATCCGGTCTATCCTGATCCATACGTTCCTATATGTCCCATATCCTGATCCATACGTTCCTATATGTCCCAATCCCGATCCATACGTTCCTATATGTCCCAATCCTGATCCATACGTTTCTATATGTCCCAATCCTGATCCACACGTTCCCATTTATCCTATAGATTCGGCCGAGGTGATCCAGTCTATAGGGACCCGTATGGATCCATACGTTCCTATATGTCCCATATCCTGATCCATACGTTTCTATATGTCCCAATCCTGATCCATACGTTCCCATTTATCCCTATAGATTCGGCCGAGGTGATCCAGTCTATAGGGACCCGTATGGATCCATACGTTCCTATATGTCCCATATCCTGATCCATACGTTTCTATATGTCCCATATCCTGATCCATACGTTCCCAATTATCCTATAGATTTCTCGCGGAGGTGATCCGGTCTATCCTGATCCATACGTTCCTATATGTCCCATATCTTGATCCATACGTTTCTATATGTTCCTATAGATTCTGGCAGAGGTGATCCAGTCTATAGGGACCCGTATGGATCCATACGTTCCTATATGTCCATATCTTGATCCATATGTTCCCATATGTCCCTATAGATTCCGCGGAGGTGATCCGGTCTATCCTGATCCATACATCCCTATATGTCCCATATCCTAATCCATACATTTCTGTATGTTCCTATAGATTCGGCCGAGGTGATCCGGTCTATCCTGATCATACGTTCCTATATGTCCCATATCCTGATCCATACGTTCCTATATGTCCAATCCTGATCCATACGTTCCTATATGTCCCATATCCTGATCCATACGTTTCTATATGTTCCTATAGATTCCGCCGAGGTGATCCAGTCTATAGGGACCCGTATGGATCCATACGTTCCTATATGTCCCAATCCTGATCCATACGTTCCTATATGTCCCAATCCTGATCCATACGTTCCCATTTATCCTATAGATTCCGCCGAGGTGATCCAGTCTATAGGGACCTGTATGGATCCATACGTTCCTATATGTCCCATATCCTGATCCATACGTTCCTATATGTCCCTATAGATTCCGCGGAGGTGATCCAGTCTATAGGGACCCGTATGGATCCATACGTTCCTATATGTCCCATATCCGGATCCATATGTCCCATATCCTGATCCATACGTTCCTATATGTCCCAATCCTGATCCATACGTTCCTATACGTCCCTATAGATTCGGCCGAGGTGATCCAGTCTATAGGGACCCGTATGGATCCATACGTTCCTATATGTCCCAATCCTGATCCATACGTTTCTATATGTCCCATATCCTGATCCATACGTTCCCATTTATCCTATAGATTCCGCAGAGGTGATCCGGTCTATCCTAATCCATACATTTCTGTACGTCCCTATAGATTCGGCCGAGGTGATCCAGTCTATACAAATCCATATGGATCCATACATTCCTTTCTGTCCCTATAGATTCCGCCGAGGTTGCACTGTCTATAGGAACCCATATGGATCCATACGTTCCTATATGTCCCATATCCTGATCCATACGTTTCTATATGTTCCTATAGATTCCGCGGAGGTGATCCAGTCCTATACAAATCCATACTAATCCATACGTTCCTATATGTCCCAATCCTGATCCATACGTTCCTATATGTCCCAATCCTGATCCATACGTTCCTATATGCCCCTATAGATTCCGCCGAGGTGATCCAGTCTATAGGGACCCGTATGGATCCATACGTTCCTATATGTCCCATATCCTGATCCATACGTTTCTATACGTCCCTATAGATTCCGCCGAGGTGATCCCGTCTACACGAATCCGTATCCTAATCCATACGTTCCTATATGTCCCAATCCTGATCCATACGTTCCTATACGTTCCAATCCTGATCCATACGTTCCCATATGTTCCTATAGATTCCGCCGAGGTTGCACTGTCTATAGGAACCCGTATGGATCCACACGTTTCTATATGTCCCAATCCTGATCCATACGTTCCCATTTATCCTATAGATTCCGCCGAGGTGATCCAGTCTATAGGAACCCGTATGGATCCATACGTTCCTATATGTCCCAATCCTGATCCATACGTTCCTATATGTCCCATATCCTGATCCATACGTTCCTATATGTCCCAATCCTGATCCATACGTTCCCATTTATCCTATAGATTCCGCGGAGGTGATCCGGTCTATCCTGATCCATACGTTCCTATATGTCCCAATCCTGATCCATACGTTTCTATATGTCCCATATCCTGATCCATACGTTCCTATATGTCCCAATCCTGATCCATACGTTCCTATACGTTCCTATAGATTCCGCCGAGGTGATCCAGTCTATAGGGACCCGTATGGATCCATACGTTCCTATATGTCCCATATCCTCATCCATACATTCCCATTTATCCCTATAGATTCCGCCGAGGTGATCCGGTCTATCCTGATCCATACGTTCCTATATGTCCCAATCCTGATCCATACGTTTCTATATGTCCTTATAGATTCCGCCGAGGTGATCCAGTCTATAGGGACCCGTATGGATCCATACGTTCCTATATGTCCCATATCCTGATCCATACGTTTCTATACGTCCCAATCCTGATCCATACGTTCCTATACGTCCCTATAGATTCCGCCGAGGTGATCCAGTCTATCCTGATCCATACGTTCCTATACGTCCCAATCCTGATCCATACGTTCCTATATGTCCCATATCCTGATCCATACGTTCCTATATGTCCCAATCCCGATCCATACGTTCCCATTTATCCTATAGATTCCGCCGAGGTGATCCAGTCGCGGCTCAACGAGCAGGAGGGGCGCCAGGAATTCTACGTGCACTACGTGGGCTGTGAGTGCGGAACAGCCGGAGCAACAGCCGGAGCAACAGCCGGAAACAGCCGGTTTGGGGGAAAAACACCCCGGTTTGGGGCCAGGAACACCCACTTTGGGGCCAGGAACCCCCATTGGGGGCCAGAACCCCCCATTTTGGGTCAAAAACTCCCCATTTTGGGTCTAAAACTCCCCATTTGGGGTCTAGAACTCCCCATTTTCAGGCCAGAACCCCCCATTTTGGGTCTAGAACTCCCCATTTTGGGTCCGGAACCCCCATTTTGGGTCTAAAACTCCCCATTTTGGGTCTAGCACTTCCCATTTGGGTCTAGAACTCCCCATTTTGGGTCTGTGACTTCCCATTTTGGGTCCAGAACTCCCCGTTTTGGGTCCAGAACCGCCGATTTGGGGTCTAAAACTCCCCATTTTGCGTCTGTAACTTCCCATTTTGGGTCCAGAACCCCCCATTTTGGGCCAGAACCCCCATTTTGGGTCTAAAACTTCCCATTTTGAGTCTGTAACTTCCCATTTTGCGTCTGTAACTTCCCATTTTTGGGCCAGAACCCCCGTTTTGGGTCTAAAAATTCCCGTTTTAGGGTCCAGGACCCCCCATTTTGGGCCAGAACCCCCATTTTGGGTCTAAAACTCCCCATTTTGGGTCTGTAACTTCCCATTTTGGGTCTGTGACTTTCCATTTTGGGGTCCAGGAACCCCCATTTTGGGCCAAAACTTCCCATTTTTGGTCTAAAACGCCCCATTTTGGGTCTGTGACTTCCCATTTTGGGTCTAGAACTCCCCATTTTTGGGCCAGAACCCCCGTTTTGGGTCTAAAAATTCCCGTTTTAGGGTCCAGGACCCCCCATTTTGGGCCGGAAACCCCATTTTGGGCCAGAACCCCCATTTTGGGTCTAAAACTCCCCATTTTGGGTCTAGAACTCCCCATTTTGGGTCTGTAACTTCCCATTTTGGGTCTAGAACTCCCCATTTTTGGGCCAGAACCCCCCATTTTGGGTCTAAAACTCCCCATTTTGGGTCTGTAACTTCCCATTTTGGGTCTGTAACTTCCCATTTTGGGTCTGTGACTTCCCATTTTGGGGTTCAGGAACCCCCATTTTGGGCCAAAACTTCCCATTTTGGGTCTAAAACGCCCCATTTTGCGTCTGTAACTTCCCATTTTGGGGTCCAGAACCCCCCATTTTGGGCCAGAACCCCCATTTTGGGTCTAAAACTTCCCATTTTGAGTCTGTAACTTCCCATTTTGCGTCTGTAACTTCCCATTTTTGGGCCAGAACCCCCGTTTTGGGTCTAAAAATTCCCGTTTTAGGGTCCAGGACCCCCCATTTTGGGCCGGAAACCCCATTTTGGGCCAGAACCCCCATTTTGGGTCTAAAACTCCCCATTTTGGGTCTGTAACTTCCCATTTTGGGTCTGGAACCCCCCATTTTGGGCCAGAACCCCCCCATTTTGGGCCAGAAACCCCATTTTGGGCCAGAACCCCCATTTTGAGTCTAAAACTCCCCATTTTGGGTCTAGAACTCCCCATTTTGGGTCTAGCACTTCCCATTTGGGTCTAGAACTCCCCATTTTGGGTCTGTGACTTCCCATTTTGGGTCTAGAACTCCCCATTTTTGGGCCACAACCCTCCATTTTGGGTCTAGAACTCCCCATTTTGGGTCCGGAACCCCCATTTTGGGTCTAAAACGCCCCATTTTGGGTGTGTCACTTCTCGTTTTGGATCTAGAACTCCCCATTTTTGGGCCAGAACCCCCGTTTTGGGTCTAAAAATTCCCGTTTTAGGGTCCAGGACCCCCCATTTTGGGCCGGAAACCCCATTTTGGGCCAGAATCCCCATTTTGGGCCAGAACCCCCATTTTGGGTCTAAAACTCCCCATTTTGGGTCTGTAACTTCCCATTTTGGGTCCAGAACCCCCCATTTTGGGCCAGGAACCCCATTTAGGGCCAGAACCCCCATTTTGGGTCCAGAACCCCCCATTTTGAGTCCAGGAACCCTCATTTTGGGCCAGAAACCCCATTTTGAGTCTAAAACTCCCCATTTTGCGTCTAGAACTCCCCATTTTGGGTCTAGCACTTCCTATTTGGGTCTAGAACTCCCCATTTTGGGTCTGTGACTTCCCATTTTGGGTCCAGAACTCCCCGTTTTGGGTCCAGAACCGCCGATTTGGGGTCTAAAACTCCCCATTTTGGGTCTGTAACTTCCCATTTTGGGTCCGGAACCCCCCATTTTTGGGCCAGAACCCCCCATTTTGGGACTAAAACTCCCCATTTTCGGTCTAAAACTTCCCATTTTGGGTCTAAAACTTCCCATTTTGAGTCTAGAACTCCCCATTTTGGGTATGTGACTTCCCATTTTGGGGTCCAGAACCCCCCATTTTGGGTCAGAACCCCCCATTTTGGGCCAGAAACCCCCATTTTGGGTCTAAAACTCCCCATATTGCGTCTGTAACTTCCCATTTTGGGTCTGGAACCCCCCATTTTGGGTCCAAGACCCCCCCATTTTGGGCCAGAACCGCGCATTTTGGGCCAGAACACCCATTTTGGGTCTAAAACTCCCCATTTTAGGTCCAGGAACCCCCACTTTGGGTCCAGACCCCCCCATTTTGGGTCCAGAACCCCCCTATTTTGGGCCAGAATCCCCATTTTGGGTCTTAAATTCCCCATTTGGGGTCTAGAACTCCCCATTTTGGGTCTGTGACTTCCCATTTTGGGTCCAGACCCCCCCATTTTGGGTCTGTAACTCCCCATTTTGGGTCTGTAACTTCCCAATTTGGGTCTGTAATTTCCCATTTTTGGGTCCAGGACCCCCCCCCCCCCATTTTGGGGCTAGAACTCCCCATTTTGGGTTCAGAACTCTCCATTTTGGGGCTAGCACTTCCCCTTTGGGGTCTAGAAATCCCCATTTTGGGTCTAGAACTCTCCATTTTGGGGCTAGCACTTCCCCTTTTGAGTCTAGAACTCCCCATTTTGGGTCTGTAACTCCCCGTTTTGAGTCCAGAACCCCCCATTTTGGGGCTAGAACTCCCCATTTTGGGCCAGAAACCCCATTTTGGGATCCAGAAACCCCCATTTTGGGCCAGAAACCCCATTTTGGACCAGAACCCCCCATTTTGGATCCAAAACTTCCCATTTTTGGTCCAGAACCCCCCATTTTGTGTCTTGAACTCCCCATTTTGGGTCTGTGACTTCCCATTTTGGGGTCCAGGACCCCCCATTTTGGGTCACAACCCCCATTTTGGGTCTAAAACTCCCCATTTTGGGTCTGTAACTTCCCATTTTGGGTCCAAAACCCCCATTTTGCATCTAGAACTCCCCATTTTGGGTCTGTGACTTCCCATTTTGGGGTCCAGGACCCCCCATTTTGGGTCACAACCCCCATTTTGGGTCTAAAACTCCCCATTTTGGGTCTGTGACTTCCCGTTTTGGGTCCAAAACCCCCATTTTGGGTCTAGAACTCCCCATTTTGGGTCTGTGACTTCCCATTTTGGGGTCCAGAACCCCCCATTTTGGGCCAGAAACCCCATTTTGGGTCCAGAAACCCAATTTTGGGTCCAGAACTCCCCATTTTGTGTCTATAATTCCCCACTTCGGACCCAGAACTCCCCATTTGGGGTCCAGAACCCCCCATTTTGGGCCAGAACCTCCATTTTGGGTCTAAAACTTCCCATTTTGGGGTCCAGAACCCCCCCCATTTTGGGCCCAAAACCCCATTTTGGGCCAGAACCCAGATTTTGGGTCTAAAACTCCCATTTTGGGTCTGAAATTCCCCATTTCGGGTCCAGAACTCCCCATTTTGGGTCTAAAACTCCCCATTTTGGGTCCAGAACCCCCCATTTTTAGCCAGAATCCCCATTTCGGGTCTAGAACTCCCCATTTTGGGTCTAAAACTCCCCATTTTGTGTCCAGAACCCCCCATTTTGGGCCAGAATCCCCATTTTGGGTCTAGAACTCCCCGTTTTGGGTCTAAAACTTCCCGTTTTGCGTCTAAAACTTCCCATTTTGGGTCTAAAACTCCTCATTTTGGGTCTGTAACTTCGCATTTTGGGTCCAAACCCCCCCCATTTTACATCTAGAACTCCCCATTTTGGGTCCACAGCTCCCCCTTTTGGGTTTGTAATTCCCCATTTTGGGTTCAGAACCCCTCATTTGTGTTCGGAATTCCCCATTTTGGGCCAGAACTCCCCATATTGGGTCTAGAACTTCCCATTTTTGAGTCCAGGACCATCCATTTTGGGTATAGAATTCCCGATTTTGGGTCTGTAACTCCCCATTTTGGGTTCAGAACCCTTCATTTGCATCTGGAATTCCCCATTTTGGGTTCAGAACTCTCCATTTTGGGCCCAGAACTCCCCATTTTGGGTCCATCCATCCCCATTCCGAGTCCATCCACCCCATTCCGGCTCCATCCCCCTCATTCCGGCTCCATTCGCCCCCATTCCGACTCCATCCATTCCCCTTTTGGGCCCAGAACTCCCCATTTTGGGTCCACCTATCCCCATTCCGGCTCCATCCATCCCCCTTTGGGCGCAGAACCCTCCATTTTGGGTCCAGAACTCTCCATTTTGGGTCAATAACTCCCCATTTTGGGTCCAGAACTCCCCATTCCGGCTCCATCCATCCCCATTCCAGGTCCATCCATCCCCATTTGGCCCAGAACTCCCCATTCCGGGTCCATCCGCCCCCATTCCGGCTCCATCCACCCCATTCCGGCTCCATCCGTCCCCTTTTGGGCCCAGAACTCCCCATTTTGGGTCCACCCGTCCCCATTCCGGGTCCATCCATCCCCTTTTGGGTCCAGAACTCCCCATTTTGGGTCCATCCATCCCTATTCCGGCTCCATCCACCCCCATCCCAGCCCCATCCACCCCATTCCAGCTCCATCCGTCCCCATTCCGGCTCCATCCATCCCCTTTTGGGCCCAGAACCCCCCCATTTTGGGTCCACCCATCCCCATTCCAAGTCCATCCACCCTCATTCCAGCTCCATCCACCCCATTCCGACTCCATCCATCTCCATTCCGGCTCCATCCGTCCCCATTCCGACTCCATCCATCCCCCTTTGGGCCCAGAACTCCCCATTTTGGGTCCACCCATCCCCATTCCGACTCCATCCGTCCCCATTCCGGCTCCATCCATCCCCTTTTGGGCCCAGAACTCCCCATTTTGGATCCACCCGTCCCCATTCCGGGTCCATCCGTCCCCATTCCAGGTCTATCCGTCCCCATTCTGGGTCCATTTTCCCCCATTCCGACTCCATCCGCCCCCATTCCGGCTCCATCCATCCCCTTTTGGGCCCAGAACCCCCCATTCCGTCTCCATCCGTCCCCATTCCGACTCCATCCATCCCCATTCCGACTCCATCCGTCCCCATTCCGGCTCCATCCATCCCCTTTTGGGTCCAGAACTCCCCATTTGGGGTCCACCCGTCCCCATTCCAAGTCCATCCACCCTCATTCCAGCTCTATCCGTCCCCATTCCGACTCCATCCATCCCCCTTTGGGCCCAGAACTCCCCATTTTGGGTCCATCCATCCCCATTCCGACTCCATCCATCCCCATTCCGACTCCATCCGCCCCCATTCCGACTCCATCCGCCCCCATTCCGACTCCATCCGTGCCCTTCCCGCCCAGTCAACCGGCGCCTGGACGAGTGGGTCGACCGGAACCGCCTGGCGCTGTCCAAGACGCTCAAGGAGGCCGTGCAGAAGAGCGCGGAGCTGGGCCTGGATCCGCCCGGAGAACAGCCGGAAAGGAAGATCACCCGGAACCAGAAGAGGAAGCACGATGAGATCAACCACGTGCAGAAGGTGGGAATGGGATATGGGGTCAATGGGAAGCGTTGGGAGTCATTGGGAAGAGTTGGGAGTCATTGGGAAGAGTTGGGAGTCATTGGGAGTCATTGGAAGTGTTGGGAGTCATTGGGAGTCATTGGGAAGAGTTGGGAATCATTGGGAGTCATTGGAAGAGGGATATGGAGACACTAGGGAGCTCCAGCAGGATGAGATCAACCACGTGCAGAAGGTGGGAATGGGATATGGAGGTCAATGGGAGTCGTTGGGAAGCGTTGGGAGTCATTGGGAAGAGTTGGGAGTCGTTGGGAGTCGATGGGAAATGTTAGAAGTCATTGGGAAGCGTTGGGAGTCATTGGGAAGAGTTGGGAGTCATTGGGAAGAGTTGGGAGTCATTGGGAGTCATTGGGAAGAGTTGGGAGTCATTGGGAAACGTTGGGAGTCATTGGGAGTCATTGGGAGTCGCTGGGAAGCGTTGGGAGTCATTGGGAAGAGTTGGGAGTCATTGGGAAGCGTTGGGAGTCATTGGGAAGAATTGAGAGTCATTGGGAAGAATTGAGAGTCATTGGGAAATGTTGGGAGTCATTGAGAAGTATGGAAGTCATTGGGAAGCGTTGGGAGTCATTGGGAGTCATTGGGAAGCGTTGGGAGTCATTGAGAGTCATTGGGAAGAGTTGGGAGTCGTTGGGAGTCATTGGGAAGAGTTGGGAGTCATTTGGAAGCGTTGGGAGTCATTGGGAGTCATTGGGAAGCGTTGGGAGTCGTTGGGAGTCATTGGGAAGAGTTGGGAGTCATTGGGAAGCATTGGGAGTCATTGGGAAATATTGGGAGTCATTGGGAAGCATTGGGAGTCGTTGGGAAGCGTTGGGAGTCATTGGGAAGCGTTGGGAGTCATTGGGAAACATTGGGAGTCATTGGGAAGAGTTGAGAGTCATTGGGAAGCGTTGGGAGTCATTTGGAAGCATTGGGAGTCATTGGGAGTCATTGGGAAGCATTGGGAGTCATTGGAAGAGGGATATGGAGACACTAGGGAGCTCCAGCAGGATGAGATCAACCACGTGCAGAAGGTGGGAATGGGATATGGGGTCAATGGGAAGCGTTGGGAGTCATTGGGAAGAGTTGGGAGTCATTGGGAAGCATTGAGAGTCATTGGGAGTCATTGGGAAGTGTTGGGAGTCATTGGGAAGAGTTGGGAGTCATTGGGAAGCATTGGGAGTCGTTGGGAAGAATTGAGAGTCATTGGGAGTCGTTGGGAAGAATTGAGAGTCATTGGGAGTCATTGGGAAGCGTTGGGAGTCATTGGGAGTCATTGGGAAGTATTGGGAGTCATTGGGAAGAGTTGGGAGTCATTGAGAAGTATGGAAGTCATTGGGAAGCGTTGGGAGTCATTGGGAGTCATTGGGAAGCGTTGGGAGTCGTTGGGAGTCATTGGGAAGAGTTGGGAGTCATTGGGAAGCGTTGGGAGTCGTTGGGAGTCATTGGGAAGCGTTGGGAGTCATTGAGAAGTATGGAAGTCATTGGGAAGCATTGGGAGTCATTTGGAAGTCGTTGGGAGTCATTGGGAAGAGTTGGAAGTCATTGGGAAGCGTTGGGAATCATTGGGAAGCATTGGGAGTCATTGGGAGGAGAATATGGGGACACTGGGATACGGGGGGTCACCAGTTGGCCCTGGTTGTCACCGATTGTCCCTGGTTGTCACCCGTTGTCGCCGATTGTCACCCCTTGTCACCGATTGTCTCTGGTTGTCACCGATTGTCCCTGGTTGTCACCCGTTGTCACCCGTTCTCACCGGTCTCTCTTCCCCCACCCAGACCTACGCGGAGATGGATCCGACCACGGCAGCGCTGGAGAAGGAGCACGAGGCGGTGAGGGGACATTGGGGACATGAGGGGACATGGGGGACATGGGGGACACTGGGGACATGAGGGGACATTGGGGACATGGGGGACATGAGGGACATTGGGGACACTGGGGACATGAGGGACATTGGGGACATTGGGGACATGGGGACATTAGGAACATTGGGGACATGGAGGGACACTGGGGACATGAGGACACATGGGTGTCCCCAACATGTCCCCAATGCATCCCCGTGGTGTCCCCAACGTGTCCCCATGTCCCCACGGTGTCCCCAACCTGTCCGTGCGGTGTCACCAAGCCATCCCCATGTCCCCAACATGTCCCCGCGATGTCCCCAACACATCCCCGTGTTCCCAACATGTCCCCAATATGTCCACGTGGTGTCCCCAACCCGTTCCCCTGTCCCCAACATGTCCCCGTGATGTCCCCAGTGTGTCCCCAACGTGTCCCCACGATGTCCCTGTCGCATCCCTGTGTTCCAAACATGTCCCCATGGTGTCCCCAATGTGGCCCTGCTGTGTCACCAACCCGTCCCCCTGTCCCCACGGTGTCCCCGTGATGTCCCCGTGTCTCTGTGGTGTCCCCAGCGTGTCCCCACGATGTCCCCAACGTGTCCCCGCAATGTCCCTGTGGTGTCCTTAATGCATCCCTGTGTCCCCAACATGTCCCCGCGGTGTCCCCAACGTGTCCCTGTATCCCAAACATGTCCCCACGATGTCCCCAAACTGCCCCCATCCCCAACGTGTCCCCAGCGTGTCACCGCGATGTCCCTGACGTGTCCCTGCGATGTCCCCATGTCCCCAACATGTCCCCAACGTGTCCCCGCGATGTCCCCAACATGTCCCCAAGGTCCCCAATGTGTCCCCACAGTGTCCCCATGGTGTCCCCAACCTGTCCCTGTATCCCAAATATGTCCCCGCAATGTCCCCAACGTGTCCCTGTGGTGTCCCCAACCCGTCCCCTGTCCCCAACGTGTCCCCGCGATGTCCCTGACGTGTCCCCGTGATGTCCCTGCGGTGTCCCCAACCTGTCCCCCTGTCCCCAACATGTCCCCAATGTGTCCCCGCGATGTCCCTGTGGTGTCCCTGTTCTGTCCCCAACCCATCCCTGTGTCCCCAACATGTCCCCGCAATGTCCTCATGGTGTCCCCAACATGTCCCCGCGGTGTCCCCAACATGTCCCCGCGATGTCCCCATGGTGTCCCCAATCCATCCCCTGTCCCCGTGATGTCCCCAACCCGTCCCCTGTCCCCAACATGTCCCCACAATGTCCCCAACGTGTCCCCGTGATGTCCCCAACCTGTCCCCCTGTCCTCCTGATGTCCCCAACCTGTCCCCAACACGTCCCCATGATGTCCCTGCTCTGTCCCCAACCCATCTCCATGTCCCCGTGATGTCCCCAACCTGTCCCTCTGTCCCCAACATGTCCCTGCGATGTCCCCAGCATGTCCCAAACGTGTCCCCCTGATGTCCCCAACATGTCCCCATCGCGTCCCCATGATGTCCCTGCTCTGTCCCCAACCCATCTCCATGTCCCCAACATGTCCCCGCGATGTCCCCAACGTGTCCCCCATGTCCCCAACCCATCCCCACGATGTCCCCAACGTGTCCCCCTGTCCCCACCGTGTCCCCCTGATGTCCCCAACATGTCCCCAACGCGTCCCCATGATGTCCCTGCTCTGTCCCCAACCCATCTCCATGTCCCCAACGTGTCCCCGCGATGTCCCCAACGTGTCCCCCATGTCCCCAACCCGTCCCCGCGATGTCCCCAACCCGTCCCCCTGTCCCCAACATGTCCCTGCGATGTCCCTGCGATGTCCCCAGCATGTCCCCAACGTGTCCCCGCGATGTCCCCAACCTGTCCCCCTGTCCCCAACATGTCCCTGCGATGTCCCCAACATGTCCCCAACGCGTCCCCATGATGTCCCTGCTCTGTCCCCAACCCATCCCCATGTCCCCAACATGTCCCCGCGATGTCCCCAACGTGTCCCCCATGTCCCCAACCCATCCCCGCGATGTCCCCAACGTGTCCCCCTGTCCCCACCGTGTCCCCCTGATGTCCCCAACATGTCCCCAACGCGTCCCCATGATGTCCCTGCTCTGTCCCCAACCCATCCCCATGTCCCCAACATGTCCCCGCGATGTCCCCAACGTGTCCCCCCCGTCCCCAACATGTCCCTGTGAAGTCCCTGCGATGTCCCCAACATGTCCCCAACGTGTCCCCGCGATGCCCCCAACCTGTCCCCCTGTCCCCAACATGTCCCCGCGATGTCCCCAACGTGTCCCCCATGTCCCCAACCCGTCCCCGTGATGTCCCCAACATGTCCCCCTGATGTCCCCAGCATGTCCCCAACGTGTCCCCGCGATGTCCCCAACCTGTCCCCCTGTCCCCACCGTGTCCCCCTGATGTCCCCAACATGTCCCCAACGCGTCCCCATGATGTCCCTGCTCTGTCCCCAACCCATCTCCATGTCCCCAACATGTCCCCGCGATGTCCCCAACGTGTCCCCCATGTCCCCAACCCGTCCCCGCGATGTCCCCAACCTGTCCCCCTGTCCCCCTGATGTCCCCAACATGTCCCCAACGCGTCCCCATGATGTCCCTGCTCTGTCCCCAACCCATCTCCATGTCCCCAACGTGTCCCCGCGATGTCCCCAACGTGTCCCCCATGTCCCCAACGTGTCCCCCATGTCCCCGCGATGTCCCCGACGTCCCCCCGCGCTGTCCCCAGATCACCAAGGTCAAGTACGTGGACAAGATCCACATCGGCCATTTTGAGATCGACGCCTGGTACTTCTCGCCCTTCCCGGAGGATTATGGGAAGCAGCCGAAGCTCTGGATCTGCGAGTTCTGCCTCAAGTACATGAAGCTGGAGCGCTCCTACCGGCTGCACCTGGTGAGGACGACGTCACCGCGTCACCGTCACCGCGTCACCCGCGCGGCATTGTCACCCGTGTGTCACCCATGTCACCCGCGTGTCACCATTCCCACCTGGCACCATTCCCCTGTGTGTTACTACCTGGTGAGGACAGCGTCACCCGTGTCACCGTCACCACGTCACCCGCGCGGCATTGTCACCCGTGTGTCATTGTCACCCGTGTGTCATTGTCACCCGTGTGTCATTGTCATCCGCGTGGCATTGTCACCCGTGTGTCGCCCATTTCACCCGTGTGTCACCATTCCCACGTGGTGCCACCCCCCTGTGTGTTACCGGCTGCACCTGGTGAGGATGGTGTCACCGCGTCACCCGCGGCACCGTCACCGCGTCACCCGCGCGGCATTGTCACCCGTGTGTCACCCATGTCACCCGTGTGTCACCATTCCCATGTGGTACCATCCCCTTGTGTGTTACCGCCTGTACCTGATGAGGATGGTGTCACCGCGTCACCGTCACCGCGTGGCATTGTCACCCGCGTGTCACCCGTGTCACCCGTGTGTCACCATTCCCACGTGGTGCCATCCCCGTGTGTGTTACCGCCTGTACCTGGTGAGGATGACGTCACCACGTCACCCGCGGCACCGTCACCGCGTCACGCGCGTGGCATTGTCACCCATGTGTCACCCATGTCACCCGTGTGTCACCATTCCCACGTGGCGCCATCCCCCTGTGTGTTACCGGCTGCACCTGGTGAGGATGGTGTCACCACGTCACCCGCGTGGCGTTGTCACCCGCATGTCACCCATGTCACCCGTGTGTCACCATTCCCATGTGGCGCCATCCCCCTGTGTGTTACCGGCTGCACCTGGTGAGGACGGCGGCACCGCGTCACCCGCGGCACCGTCACCGCGTCACCCGCGTGTCAGTGTCACCCGTGTGTCACCCGTGTCACCCGTGTGTCACCATTCCCACGTGGTGCCATCCCCCTGTGTGTTACTACCTGTACCTGGTGAGGACCGCGTCACCGCGCGGCATTGTCACCCGTGTGGCATTGTCACCCGCGTGTCAGTGTCACCCGTGTGTCACCCATGTCACCCGTGTGTCACCATTCCCATGTGGTACCATCCCCCTGTGTGTTACCGGCTGCACCTGGTGAGGACGACGTCACCGCGTCACGCGCGTCACCGTCACCGCGTCACCCGCGTGTCAGTGTCACCCGTGTGTCATTGTCACCCATGTGTCACCATTCCCACGTGGTGCCATCCCCCTGTGTGTTGCCACCTGCACCTCGTGAGGACCGCGTCACCCGCGTCACCGTCACCGCGTCACCCGCACGGCATTGTCACCCGTGTGTCACCATTCCCACGTGGTGCCATCCCCGTGTGTGTTACCGGCTGCACCTGGTGAGGATGGCGTCACCGCGTCACCCGCGTCACCGTCACCGCGTCACCCGCGCGGCATTGTCACCCGCGTGTCATTGTCACCCGTGTGTCACCATTCCCACGTGGTGCCATCCCCCTGTGTGTTACCAGCTGCACCTGGTGAGGATGGTGTCACCGCGTCACCCGCGGCACCGTCACCGCGTCACCCGCGCGGCATTGTCACCCGTGTGTCACCCATGTCACCCGTGTGTCACCATTCCCACATGGCACCATCCCCGTGTGTGTTACCGCCTGTACCTGGTGAGGATGGTGTCACCGCGTCACCGTCACCGCGTCACCCAAGTGTCAGTGTCACCCGTGTGTCATTGTCACCCGTATGTCACCCGTGTGTCACCATTCCCATGTGGCGCCATCCCGCTGTGTGTTACCGGCTGCACCTGGTGAGGATGACGTCACCGCGTCACCCGCGTCACCGTCACCGCGTCACCCGCGCGGCATTGTCACCCGTGTGTCATTGTCACCCGTGTGTCACCATTCCCATGTGGCGCCATGCCCGTGTGTGTTACCGCCTGTACCTGGTGAGGATGGTGTCACCGCGTCACCGTCACCGCGTCACCCGCGTGTCAGCGTCACCCGTGTGTCATTGTCACCCGCATGGCATTGTCACCCGTGTGTCACCATTGCCATGTGGTACCATCCCCGTGTGTGTTACCGGCTGCACCTGGTGAGGACGGTGTCACCGCGTCACCCGCGGCACCGTCACCGCGTCACCCGCGCGGCATTGTCACCCGTGTGTGACCCATGTCACCCGTGTGTCACCATCCCCACATGGCACCATCCCCCTGTGTGTTACCGGCTGCACCTGGTGAGGACGGTGCCACCGCGTCACCGCGTCACCTGCATGGCCCTGTCACCCACGTGTCACTGTCACCCGCATGTCATTGTCACCCACGTGTCACCCGCGTGTCACCATCCCCACGTGGCACCATTCCCCTATGTGTTACCGCCTGCACCCGGTGAGGACGGCGCCACCGCGTCACCATCACCCATGTGTCGTTGTCACCCATGTGTCATTGTCACCCACGTGTCACCCATGTGTCACCCCCCCCGTGTGTTACCGCCTGCACCTGGTGAGCGCCACACGTGTCACCGTCACCCATGTGTCACCACGTGTCCCTGTCACCCCTGTATCCCCGCGCGTCGCCGTCACCCGCGCGTCGCCGTCACCCGCGCGTCACCGTCACCTCCCGCCTGTCCCCAGGGCCAGTGCCAGTGGCGACAACCGCCGGGCCGGGAGATCTACCGGAAGGGCAACATCTCCGTGTACGAGGTGGACGGGAAGGACCACAAGGTGCGCGGGGACACGGGGACAACAGCGTCACCGCCACCGCCCCGGTGGCCCCCGCGGTGGTGGCACCACCTTGGTGGCGGTCCCTGGTGTCCCGTGATGTCCTGTGATGTCACACGCCATCCCGTGACATCATACAACGTCCCATGACATCATACAATGTCCCATGATGTCCCACAATGTCCCTTGACACCCTACAATGTCCCATGATGTCCTATGATGTCACACGACATCCCATGACATCATACAACATCCCATGACCCTACAACGTCCCACAACGTCCCTTGACACCCTACAATGTCCCATGATGTCCTATGATGTCACACGACATCCCATGACATCATACAACGTCCCATGATGCCCCACAATGTCCCATGATGTCCCACAATGTCCCTTGACACCCTACAATGTCCCATGATGTCCTATGATGTCACACGACATCCCGTGACATCATACAACGTCCCATGATGCCCCACAATGTCCCATGATGTCCCACAATGTCCCTTGACACCCTACAATGTCCCATGATGTCCTATGATGTCACATGACATCTCATGACATCATACAACGTCCCATGACGCCCCACAATGTCCCATGATGTCGCACAACGTCCCTTGACACCCTACAATGTCCCATGATGTCACATGACATCTCATGACATCATACAACAGCCCATGACCCTACAACGTCCCACAACGTCCTTTGACGTCACACAATGTCCCTTGACACCCTACAATGTCCCATGATGTCCTATGATGTCACACGCCATCCCATGACATCATACAACGTCCCATGACCCTACAATGTCCCACAACGTCCTTTGACGTCACACAATGTCCCTTGACACGCTACAATGTCCCATGATGTCCCATGATGTCACACGCCATCCCATGGCATCATACAACGTCCCATGACCCTACAACGTCCCACAACGTCCTTTGACATCACACAATGTCCCTTGACACCCTACAATGGTCCATGATGGCCCATGACATCCCATGATGCCCCAAAACGTCCCAAAATGATGGCCCATGATGTCATACAACGTCCCATGACATCCCATGATGCCGTACAACGTCCCATGATGTCCCATGATGTCATACAGTGTCCCACAATGATGTCCCATGACGTTGTACAATGGTCCATGATGGCCCATGACATCCCATGATGTCCCAAAACGTCCCAAAATGATGTCCCATGACGTCATACAGCGGCCCATGATCTCCCATGATGCCCCAAAATGTCCCACAAGGATGTCCTATGATGTCATACAACGTCCCATGATGTCATACAATGTCCCATGTTGTCATACAACGGTCCATGATGGCCCGTGACATCCCATGATGCCCCAAAACGTCCCAAAATGATGGCCCATGATGTCATACAATGTCCCATGTTGTCATACAACGGTCCATGATGGCCCGTGACATCCCATGATGCCCCAAAACTTCCCAAAATGATGTCCCATGATGTCATACAATGTCCCATGACATCCCATGATGTCATACAATGTCCCACGATGGCCCATGATGTCGTACAACATCCCATGATGGCCCATGACATCCCATGATGCCCCAAAACGTCCCATAAGGATGTCCCATGACGTCATACAGCGGCCCATGATCTCCCATGATGCCCCAAAATGTCCCACAAGGATGTCCTATGATGTCATACAACGTCCCATGATGTCATACAATGTCCCATGTTGTCATACAACGGTCCATGATGGCCCGTGACATCCCATGATGCCCCAAAACTTCCCAAAATGATGGCCCATGACGTCATACAATGTCCCATGATGGCCCATGACATCCCATGATGCCCCAAAATGATGGCCCATGATGTCATACAACGTCCCATGATGTCCCATGATGTCATACAATGTCCCACGATGTCCCATGAGGCCGTACAACGTCCCATGATGTCCCATGATGTCATACAGTGTCCCACAATGATGGCCCATGACGTCATACAACGTCCCATGATGGCCCGTGACATCCCATGATGCCCCAAAACTTCCCAAAATGATGGCCCATGACGTCATACAACGTCCCATGATGGCCCGTGACATCCCATGATGCCCCAAAACATCCCACAGTGACGTTGTACAACGTCCCACGACGCTGTACAACGTCCCATAAGGCTGTCCCATAACATTGTACATCCCGTGACATCCCACCACGACATCCCACCACCGCGGTCCACCCCGCCAACACCCCCCCTCACCCCATGACATCACCGTGACGTCACCGTGACGTCACCGTGACGTCACCCCCCTACACCAGATCTACTGCCAGAACCTCTGCCTGTTGGCCAAGCTCTTCCTGGACCACAAGACCCTCTACTTCGACGTGGAGCCCTTCGTCTTCTACCTCCTCACCGAGGTCGACCGCCAGGGCGCCCACATCGTCGGCTACTTCTCCAAGGTACCCGCAACACCCCGACAACACCCCGACGACACCCGGCCGCGGCCGCCTGACGCCGTCGCGTTGTTGCAGGAGAAGGAGTCGCCCGACGGCAACAACGTCGCCTGCATCCTCACGCTGCCGCCCTACCAGCGCCGCGGCTACGGGAAGTTCCTCATCGCCTTCAGTGAGTGCGCGGCGGCGGGGTGTTGGGCGGCTGGTGTCACCCGCGCGTGGTTGTCGTCACCCAATGGCAGTTGTTGTCGCCCGGTGGCAGTTGTCGTCACCCGGCGGCGGTTGTCGTTACCCAGTGGTGGTAGTTGTCACCCGCGCGTGGTTGTTGTCACCCGCGTGTGGTTGTCTTCACCCGATGGCGGTTGTCGTCACCCACGCGTGGTTGTTGTCACCTGGCGGCGGCTGTTGTCGCCCAATGGTGGTTGTTGTCACCCGGCGGTGGCTGTTGTCACCCACGTGTGGTTGTTGTCACCCGACAGCAGCTGTTGTCACCCAGTAGTGGTTGTTGTCAGCTGCGCGTGGTTGTCATCACCCGGCAGCGGTTGTCGTCACCCGGCGGAGGTTGTCGTCACCCGCACGTGGTTTGTCATCACCTGATGGTGGTGGTTGTCACCCACGCGTGGTGGTCACCCGGCGGCGGTTGTTGTCACCCAATGGTGGTTATCATCACCCAGCGGCGGTTGTTGTCACCCGGCGGCGGTTGTCGTCACCCCGCGGCGGTTGTCGTCACCCCGCGGCGGTTGTCGTCACCCGGCGGTGGTTGTTGTCACCTGGCGGTGGTTGTCGTCACCCGGCGGCGGTTGTCGTCACCCGGCGGCGGTTGTCGTCACCCGGCGGTGGTTGTTGTCACTCGGCGGCGGTTGTCGTCACCCCGCGGTGGTTGTTGTCACCCGGCGGCGGTTGTTGTCACCCGGCGGTGGTTGTTGTCACCCGGCGGTGGTTGTTATCACCTGGCGGTGGTTGTCGTCACCCGGCGGTGGTTGTTGTCACCCGGCGCCGGTTGTCGCCGCAGGCTACGAGCTCTCCAAGCTGGAGAGCACCGTGGGCTCCCCGGAGAAGCCGCTCTCGGACCTGGGCAAGTTGAGCTACCGGAGCTACTGGTCCTGGGTCCTCCTGGAGATCCTGAGGGACTTCCGGGGGACCCTGTCCATCAAGGACCTCAGGTGGGGACGCGGGGACCTCCCGGGGACACCGGGGAGCTCCTGGGGACACTGGGGACACCAGGGAGCTCACGGGGACACCGGGGACATCCTGGGGACACTGGGGACCTCTTGGAGACACTGGGGACACTGGGGAGCTCCTGGTGACACTGGGGACACCAGGGACCTTCCAGGGACACCGGGGACCTTCTGGGGACACCAGGGACGTCCTGGAGACACCGGGGACTTTCCGGGGACACCGGGTACATCCTGGGGACACTGGGGACACCAGGGACCTTCCAGGGACACTGGGGACCTTCTGGGGACACTGGGGACCTCCTGCAGACACCAGGGACCTCCTGGGGACACTGGGGACCTTCCGGGGACACAGGGCCCTCCTAGGGACACAGTGACCTCCTAGGGCCACCAGGGACCTCATGGGGACACCGGGGACTTTCTGGGGACACTGGGGACCTTCCGGGGACACTGGGGACACCGGGGACCTCCTGGGGACACTGGGGACCTTCCGGGGACACAGGGCCCTCCTAGGGACACAGCGACCTCCTAGTGCCACCAGGGACCTCATGAGGACACCGGGGACCTCCTGGGGACACCGGGGACACCAGGGACCTTCTAGGGACACCGGGGACCTTCTGGGGACTCTGGGGACACCAGGAAGCTCCTGGGGACACCGGGGAGCTCACGGGGACACTGGGGACACCAGGAACCTTCCGGGGACACTGGGGACCTTCCGGGGACACAGGGCCCTCCTAGGGACACAGTGACCTCCTAGTGCCACCAGGGACCTCATGGGGACACTGGGGACACTAGGGAGCTTCCAGGGACACTGGGGACCTTCTGGGGACACCAGGGAGCTCTGGGGACACTGGGGACACCAGGGACCTTCCGGGGACGTCCTAGGGACACTGGGGACCTTCTGGGGACACTGGGAACCTCCTGCGGACACCAGGGACATCCTGGGGACACTGGGGACACCAGGAACCTTCCGGGGACACCAGGGACCTTCCGGGGACACAGGGCCCTCCTAGGGACACAGTGACCTCCTAGTGCCACCAGGGACCTCATGGGGACACTGGGGACCTCCTTGGGACACCGGGGAATTGCTGGGGACTCTGGGACACCAGGGAGCTCCTGGGGACACCGGGGAGCTCACGGGGACACTGGGGACCTTCTGGGGACACCAGGGCCGACCTGGGGACACCAGGGAGCTTCTGGGGACACTGGGGACACCGGGGACCTTCTGGGGACACCAGGGAGCTCCTGTGGGCACCGGGGACCTCCTGGGGACACCGGGGACCTCCTGGGGACACCGGGGACCTCCTGGGGACACTGGGGACCTTCCGGGGACACAGGGCCCTCCTAGGGACACAGTGACCTCCT
The DNA here is from genome assembly GCF_059628265.1 of Tinamus guttatus. Lineage (NCBI taxonomy): Eukaryota > Metazoa > Chordata > Aves > Tinamiformes > Tinamidae > Tinamus > Tinamus guttatus. The sequence continues at coordinate 37,086 of NW_028289345.1, forward strand.
AGTGCCACCAGGGACCTCATGAGGACACTGGGGACCTCCTGGGGACACCGGGGACACCAGGGACCTTCTGGGGACACCGGGGACCTTCTGGGGACACTGGGGACCTTCTGGGGACACTGGGGACCTCATGAGGACACTGGGGACCTTCTGGGGACACCGGGGACCTTCTGGGGACACTGGGGACCTTCTGGGGAGACTGGGGACGTCCTGGGGACACCAGGGAGCTCCTGGGGACACTGGGGACACCAGGGACCTTCCGGGGACGTCCTGGGGACACTGGGGGACCTTCTGGGGACACCGGGGACCTTCTGGGGACACTGGGGACCTTCCGGGGACACAGGGCCCTCCTAGGGACACCGGGGACCTCCTAGTGCCACCAGGGACCTCATGAGGACACTGGGGACCTCCTGGGGACACCGGGGACCTTCTGGGGACTCTGGGGACACCAGGAAGCTCCTGGGGACACCAGGGACGTCCTGAGGACACTGGGGAGCTCACGGGGACACTGGGGACCTTCCAGGGACACTGGGGACACCAGGGACCTTCTGGGGACATCAGGGAGCTCCTGGGGACACCAGGGACCTTCCGAGGACACAGGGCCCTCCTAGGGACACAGTGACCTCCTAGTGCCACCAGGGACCTCCTGGGGACACTGGGGACACTAGGGAGCTTCCAGGGACACTGGGGACCTTCTGGGGACACCAGGGAGCTCTGGGGACACTGGGGACACCAGGGACCTTCCGGGGACGTCCTAGGGACACTGGGGACCTTCTGGGGACACTGGGAACCTCCTGCGGACACCAGGGACATCCTGGGGACACTGGGGACACCAGGGACCTTCCAGGGACACCGGGGACCTTCTGGGGACACCGGGGACGTCCTGGGGACACTGGGGACCTTCCGGGGACACTGGGGACACCGGGGACCTCCTGGGGACACTGGGGACCTCCTGGTGACACCGGTGACACCCCAGTGACCTCCGGGGCCTCCTCCCGGGCCCCTCCCCGGGGAGCCTCCCGGTGACAGCGGGTGACACCGGGTGACGCCGGGTGACGTCACCTCCCCGTCACACCCCGGTGCTCCCAGCACCCAAATACCCCGGAACTGCCCCCAAAAACACCCCGAATCCCCCCCAAAACCCCCTCCCAGCACTCCCGGAATTCCCAAAATGCCCAGAATTCCCGGAATTCCCGAATTTCCGCAGCCAGATGACCAGCATCACGCAGACCGACATCATCAGCACCCAAATACCCCCAAAACCCCCCAAAACCCCCCAAATACCCCCCAAACCCCCCAAAATCCCCCCAAACCCCTTCCCAGAATTCCCAAAATTCCCAGAATTCCCAAAATTCCCGGAATTCCCAAATTCCCGCAACCAGATGACCAGCATCACGCAGACCGACATCATCAGCACCCAAATACCCCCAAAACCCCCCCAAATCCCCCCCAAACCCCTTCCCAGAATTCCCAAAATTCCCAGAATTCCCGGAATTCCCGAATTTCCGCAGCCAGATGACCAGCATCACGCAGACCGACATCATCAGCACCCAAATACCCCCCAAACCCCCCAAAATCCACCCAAACCCCCCGAAATCCCCCCAAACCCTTTCCCAGCACTCCCGGAATTCCCAAATCCCCCAGAATTCCCAAATTTCCAAGAATTCCCGAATTTCCGCAGCCAGATGACCAGCATCACACGGGCATCATCAGCACCCAAATACCCCCCAAAATCCCCCCAAAACCCCCCCAAAACCCCCCAAAATCCCCCGAAATTCCCCCAAACTCCCTCCCAGCACTCCCAGACTTCCCTGGAATTCCCGGAATTCCCAGAATTCCCGGAATTCCCGAATTCCCGCAGCCAGATGACCAGCATCACGCAGACCGACATCATCAGCACCCAAATACCCCCCAAAACCCCCAAATCCCCCCAAACCCCCCTAAATCCCCCCCAAACCCCTTCCCAGAATTCCCGGAATTCCCAGAATTCCCAGAATTCCCAAATTTCCAAGAATTCCCGAATTCCCGCAGCCAGATGACCAGCATCACATGGGCATCATCAGCACCCAAATACCCCCCAAAACCCCCCAAAATCCCCCCAAAACCCCCCAAAATCCCCCGAAATCCCCCCAAACCCCTTCCCAACACTCCCGGAATTCCCAAAATTCCCGGAATTCCCGAATTTCCGCAGCCAGATGACCAGCATCACGCAGACCGACATCATCAGCACCCAAAGACCCCCCAAACCCCCCAAAATCCCCCCAAAACCCCCCAAAATCCCCCGAAATCCCCCCAAACTCCCTCCCAGCACTCCCAGACTTCCCCGGAATTCCCGGAATTCCCGAATTTCCGCAGCCAGATGACCAGCATCACGCAGACCGACATCATCAGCACCCAAATACCCCCCAAAACCCCCCAAATCCCCCCAAAACCCCCCAAAATCCCCCCAAACCCCCCCAAATCCCGCCCAAACCCCTTCCCAGAATTCCCAAAATTCCCGGAATTCCCGGAATTCCCGAATTCCCGCAGCCAGATGACCAGCATCACGCAGACCGACACATCATCAGCACCCAAAGACCCCCCCAAAACCCCCCAAAATCCCCCCAAACCCCCCGAAATCCCCCCAAACCCCTTCCCAGCACTCCCGGAATTCCCAGAATTCCCAAATTTCCAAGAATTCCCGAATTCCCGCAGCCAGATGACCAGCATCACACGGGCATCATCAGCACACAAATACCCCCCAAAACCCCCTAAAATTCCCCCAAACCCCTTCCCAACACTCCCAGACTTCCCCGGAATTCCCGGAATTCCCAGAATTCCCAGAATTCCCGAATTTCCGCAGCTAGATGACCAGCATCACGCAGACCGACATCATCAGCACCCAAATACCCCCCAAAACCCCCCAAAACCCCTCCAAATCCCCCGAAATTCCCCCAAACTCCCTCCCAGCACTCCCAGACTTCCCTGGAATTCCCGGAATTCCCGAATTCCCGCAGCCAGATGACCAGCATCACGCAGACCGACATCATCAGCACCCAAATACCCCCAAAATCCCCCCAAAATCCCCCGAAACCCCCCCAAACCCCTTCCCAACACTCCCGGAATTCCCAGAATTCCCGGAATTCCCGAATTCCCGCAGCCAGATGACCAGCATCACGCAGACCGACATCATCAGCACCCAAATACCCCCAAAATCCCCCCAAACCCCCCAAAATCCCCCCAAACCCCTTCCCAACACTCCCGGAATTCCCGGAATTCCCGGAATTCCCGAATTCCCGCAGCCAGATGACCAGCATCACGCAGACCGACATCATCAGCACCCTGCAGTCCCTCAACATGGTCAAGTACTGGAAGGGCCAACACGTCATCTGCGTCACCCCCAAGCTGGTGGAGGAACACCTCAAGAGCGCCCAGTACAAGCGGCCGCCCATCACCGGTGAGCGGCTACACCCCGACTACCCCCCGACTACCCCGCGACCACCCCCGGCCGCTAACAACCCCCCTCTGCTTCATCCCTACAGTCGACTCCATCTGTCTCCGCTGGGCGCCCCCCAAGCACAAACAGGCCAAGATGTCCAAGAAGTGACGAGCGGCTGTAGCTACCGCCGGACACCGGTTGTTGTGTGTGGGGGGGGGCGGTTTCACCTGTTCCGGTGGTTAAAGGATGCTGGGAAACAGGGCTGGTTGGTGGTTTATTGGTTTGGGGGCGTTTCGGGGGTTTTTGGGGGTGTTTTTTGGTTGCTCAAGGTGTCAGTTCCGGTGGTAGGAGCTCATTTTGGGTTCAAAAATGTGGTTTTTTGGCCTTCCTCGATGTTCTTTGGGGTGTTTTTGGGTGTCGCTCGGGGTGTCCAGCGACTGTAGGGGACACCCGGCCCAGTTTCAGGTGCCAGGAGCTCATTTTGGGTTCAAAAAGGTGTTTTTGGTGGGGGGTTCCTGGACCTTCTTTGGGGTGTTCTGGGTGCTCCCGGTGTCACTCGGGGTGTCCAGCGGTTGTAGGGGACACCCGGCCCAGTTTCAGGTGCCATTTTGGGTGCCAGGAGCTCATTTTGGGTTCAAAAAGGTGTTTTCTGGGGGGTTTCCTGGACGTTCCTTGGGGTGTTCTGGGTGCTCCCGGTGTCACTCAGGGTGTCCAGCGGCTGTAGGGGACACCCGGCCCAGTTCCAGGTGCTCCTTTTTGGGCTCCAAAACCTGTTTTTTTTGCAGTTCCCGGAGGTCCTTTCGGGTGTTAACGGTGTCACCTTGTCACCCGTCCCAGCTCCCCATTCACCCCCCCGTCCCCGCCGCCGTCACCCCCAAAACAACCCCAGCCACGAGGCCACCGCCGCGAGCGTCACCGCGAAGCCACCGCCGCGGGCGGCGCCGCTACCGCCAGCGGCGGCGTCGTCAGGCGGCAGCGGCCGGGGCCAGTCCGCCTGTAGCTCCCCGGCGTCACCGTCATCCAGGAGGTCCCGGGGGGTGCAGGGGCCGCCGTCGTCGTCACCGGCGTCGCCGCCGGCTGCGGGTGACGGGGCCGCCGGGGGTAGCGGCCGCGGCGTCACCCCGCCGGCGGTGGCCGCGATCCAGCCCGCGTGGGCGCCCGTGCGGGTGTAGACGCCGGGGCGGGAGCGGCGGCCGCAACCCTCGCCCCGACTGACAACACCCGCCACGAACCAGGAGCCGCCGACGAGGCAGGAGAGGGGGCCGCCGGAGTCACCCTGCGAGGGGACACGGGGGGACGTTGGGGACGCTGGGGACACTGGGGACATGGGGGACATTGGGGACGCTGGGGACATGGGGGGACACGGGGGGACATTGGGGACATGGGGGGACACAGGGGGACATTGGGGACGCTGGGGACATGGGGGGACATTGGGGACACGGACACAGGGAAATTGGGGACATGGAGGGACATAGAGGGACATTGGGGACATGGGGGACACGGGGGGACATTGGGGACACAGGGACATAGGGGGACATAGAGGGACATTGGGGACACTGTGGACACAGGGACATAGAGGGGCATGGGGGGACATTGGGGACACTGGGGACACGGGGGGACATTGGGGAAACAGAGGGACACTGGGGACATGGACACAGGGAAATTGGGGACACGGGGGGACATAGAGGGACATTGGGGACATGGGGGGACATGGGGGGACATTGGGGACATAGAGGGACATAGAGGGACATTGGGGACACGGAGGGACATGGGACATTGGGGACACAGGGACATAGGGGGACATAGAGGGACATTGGGGACACTGGGGACACAGAGGGACCCTGGGGACATGGACACAGGGAAATTGGGGACACGGGGGGGACATAGAGGGACATAGGGGGACATTGGGGACATGGGGGACACAGACAATGGGGACATGGGAGACACGGACACTGTGGACATGGAGGGACATTGGGGACACAGAGGGACATGGAGGGCCATGGACACTGGAGACACAGAGGGACATGGAGGGACATTGGGGACACTGTGGACACAGGGACATAGAGGGGCATGGGGGACATTGGGGACACTGGGGACACGGGGGGACATTGGGGACACAGAGGGACATTGGGGGACATTGGGGCATGGGAGACACGGAGGGACACTGGGGACATGGACACAGGGAAATTGGGGACATGGGGGGACATTGGGGACACAGAGGGACAATGGGGACATGGGGGCATGGGAGACACTGTGGACATGGAGGGACATTGGGGACACAGACACAGAGGGAAATAGGGGACATTGAGGGACACGGAGGGACATTGGGGACACAGAGGGACATTGGGGACACAGAGGGACATGGAGGGACATTGGGAACACAGAAGGACATGGGGGGACACGGAGGGACACGGACACAGGGAAATTGGGGACATGGAGGGACATTGAGGGACATGGACATGGGGGGCATGGGGGATGTTGAAGGACATTGGGGACACAGAGGGACATGGAGGGACACTGGGGACGCAGAAGGACATGGGGGGACACTGGGGACATGGGAGACACGGAGGGACATTGAGGGCCATGGAGGGACACAGAGGGACATGGGGGACATGGGGGGACATTGGGGACACAGAGGGACATTGGAGAGATGGAGGGACACTGGACATGGAGGGACATTGGGGACACGGAGGGCAATTGGGGACACAGAGGGACATGGAGGGACACGGACACAGAGGGAAATTGGGGACACAGGGACATTGAGGGACATGGGAGACATGGAGCAACATTGGGGGACACGGAGGGACATTGGGGGGGACATGGGGTGACACAGGGGGACTTGGGGGACACGGACATG
>NW_028289349.1:197500-335000 GCF_059628265.1 Tinamus guttatus
CACAAGTCAAGCATATTTATCTTAATTGCCTTCTAAATAACTGCTTTCAGAACTAGGTAGCTTAAGAGGATTATGAGGTTGTGTCACAATCTTTCCTGTTAATTATTTTCACCCCTGCCTTAACTGCTAATTAGTGTTCAGTTAGTTATTAATCATATTCACCCTTCATATTAGTCTCTCCTGCTGAATCTCATGGATATATTAATATCAAAATTCCTTTCTAAAAGATACTTTAAAGAAGTTAAATGGTTACAAATGTGGTAATGTTTAGAGATATTTTATGAAAAAATACAGATTTATATGTATTTTCCTGAAGTGTAAATCGACCATTAAACCTGACTTTAACAAAGTATTCCTATGGATGTTTTTTATATATATGCATTATAGGTAGATATTTGTAAGGCATTTTAATTTTTTCCAGATGGAGTGTTATGTAAATCATGTATTTATCAATTATATGAGGATGCTGTCAGGTATATAGCTTTTTTTAAAAATGCTTGAGTATTAACTGAACACATTTTAAAAATATATGTTTTGAAACTTGTTCCATGTGAGCAGAGATAACAGACCTTTTGTAATACATGGATTGTTTTTTAAGAGCATTGAGGGTTCCTAAGAGCCAGTGCGGGCTTTTCACATGCTGGCTGCTGTCACGGGTGTCCATGAGAGGACATGCCAGGCTTTTGGTGCTCAGGCCAGCATCAGGGGTCTGCGAGAGTCAGTTCTGGGCCTTTGTCATCTGGTCTGGCATTGGGTGCCCCTGAGAACCGCTTCTGGGCCTTTGGCACCCGGAGAGGTGTCATGTGTTCTGGAGAACCAGTGGTAGGTTTTCCCACTCTGACTGGCATTGGGGGTCATTGAGAGCTAGCACTAGGTCTTTAGCGCACAGGAGGGCATTGGAGGTGCCTGAGAGCTGTTGCTGGGCTTTTCGCGTGCTGGCTGGTGTCAGACATCCCTAAGAACCAGAAATGGGCCTTTGGCACCTGCAGCAGCGTCAGGTGTCCCTAAGAGCCAGCACCAGCCAGCACCAGGTATCCAGGTCAATGTTAATGGTCTCCATGAGTCAGTGCTGGGCCTTCAGCACCTGCAGCAGCAGGGTTGTCCGAGATCCCGTGATGGGCTTTTGGTGCTTGGAGGTGTGTCAGGTCTCCCCAAGAGCCGGTGCTGGGCTTTCCACATGCAGATTGGCATTGGGGTCCCCAAGAGACCGTGCCAGGCTTTTAGTGCTTGGGCCAGCATCAGGGATCTGCAAGAGCTAGTACTGGGTCTTTGTCATCTGGTCTAGCATTGGGGATCCTCAAGAGCCATTGCCAAGCCTTTGGCACCCTGAGTGGTGTCATGTGTCCCGGAGACCCTGTAGTAGGCTTTTGCACTCTGGCTAGCATCAGGGGTCCTTGAGAACCAGTGCTGGGCTTTCAGCACCTGCAGCGACATCCATGAGAGCCAGTGCCAGGCTTTTGACACCAGGGTGGCATTGGGTTTCTTCTAGAGTCTGTGCTGGGCTTTCCATGCCTGAGGTGGTGTCGGGGGTCTCCAAGAGCCTGTGCTGGACTTTTCGTGCACTGGATGGTGTTGCGGGTCTGCAAGAGATGAAACTGGGCCTTTGACACCTGCAGCAGTGTCAGGTGTCCCTGAGAGCTGTCGCCAGGCTTTTGGTGCCTGGACTGGCATTGGGGGGGTCCTTGAGAGCCAGTTCTGTGTCTTTGGCACCCGCAGCAGCATCAAGGGTCCCTGAGAGCCAGTGCCAGACTTTTGGTGCCCGTCCTAAGGTGTGGGGTCCCTGAGAGCCAGCACTGGGTCTTTGACACTCTGGCTGGCATCAGTGTCCCCAAGAGCTGGCGCTGGACTTTCCGCACCCAGTACGGTGGCAGGATCCCTAAGTGTCAGCGCTCAGACTTCAGTGCCTGGGGTGACGTTGGGGGTCCCCAACAGCTCGTACCAGGCTTTCTGTGCTCGGACCAGCATTGGGGGTGCACAAGAGTTGGTGCTGGGCCTTCAGTGTCCAGTGCGGCCTCGGGGGTCCCCGAATGCTGATGCCAGGCCTTTGGCACCCACAGTGGCATCAGAGGTCCCTGAGAGCTGGTGCTGGGCTTTCCATACCCTGGGCGTGGTCAGGGATCCCCGAGAGTCAGTGCTGGGCTTTCTGTGCCCTGTGTGTTCTCAGGAGCACCCAAGAGGCAGTGCTGGGCCTTGGCGCCCGGGCCGCTCTCAGGGGTTCCCAAGAGCCAGCACTCATCCTTTGGTGTCACGGTTTCCTGAGAACCCGCGATGGGCCTTTGTCATCTGGAGCAGCATCAGGTATCCCCAAGAGCCGGTGCAAGGCTTTCCACATCCTGGCTGGTGTCAGGGCCTCCCAAGAGCTGGATCTGTGCCTTCAATGCCCAAGGTTTTGGCCAGGGCTAGCAAGAGCCACTTCTGGGCCTTTGGTGCCCTCAGCGGTGTTGAGGGTCCCCGAGAGCCAGCACTGTGCCTTTGACACTTGTAGCAACATCGGGGGTCCCTGAGAGCCAGTGTCAGGCTTTTGGTGCCAGGACATTGTCAGATGTCCCCAAGAGATGGTGCTAGGCTTTCCATGCCCAAGTTGGCATCAAGAGTTCCCAAGAACCAGCACTGGGTGTTTGGTGCCCAGGAGGGCCCTGGGGGTCTCCAAGAGCTGGTATTGGGCTTTTCGCATGCTGGCTGGCATCAGGTTTCCCCAAGAGCCGGAACTGGACTTTTGTCACCCTCAGCAGTGTTGGGTATCCCTGAGAGCCAGCACCAGGCTTTTGGCACCCAGAGTAACATTGGGGGTCCCCAAGATACAGCACCGGGCCTTTTGTGCCCACAGAGGCCTTGGTTGTCCCGGAAAGCTGGTGGTAGGTTTTCTGCACCCTGTCCAGTGTTGGGGGTCCCCGAGAACTGGTCTGAGGCCTTCTGCGCCCTGGCCAGCCTGGATGGCCCCAAGAGCTAGCGTTGGGTCTTTGGTACCCACGATGGCATCAGGGGTCCCTCAAAGCCAGCACCAGGCTTTTGGCATCATGACAGCATCGGGGACCCCCACAAGCCAGCGCTGGGTCTTTGGCGCCCAGAGCCATGTCTGGGGTACCCAGAGCCAGTGCCACCCATTCACTGGCACTGTGTCAACAATGCCTCATCCAAGGGGTGGAGCGCAATCAGTAAGATGCACCCCAGATCCTCTCTTGCCTTTTGCTCCTTCCCTGCTTTTTACAGTCGGTGATTGGAAACCAGTTCCACTAGCCTCTGTGGAGTTACCCCCAGCTCTCTCTTGATCTCTGGCCATGCTGCAGGGTGACCCACCCTGCCAGCTTGCAAGCCATGGGTGCCCATTGATCCATAGCTGGCCACCTGGCAGTGCAGCTCCCTCCCTCCCTTGTCCTTTTGTGCCTAAAGAGACATCTCCACACCAGTATCCTGCCGACTATGCCAAATGTGACAGCAAGGCGGGAAAGGGAGAGTCAGATACCAGCATTGAGAGACACTCAAGGCATGTGAGGGTTTAAACAAAGTACATTTAATAAAGGACTTACACTCCAAGCTGCATGAGGAGCCCTGGGGAGGGGCTGATGATGGGAGGCTGCTGGATGCATGGGTCAAATGCCCAGGCAGGCCTCACTTGTAGTATCCTAAGGGCCCCTTAAATCACCTGGAACTATTTCCTTATCTCTGCCATGCTAACCTTGGGTAGCTACTATCTGGGAAGCAGCTAGACGTTGTTGACAAAAGTGGAATATGTATGTCTGGCCTTGACAAGAATTCCCGGAGTGTGTAGAGAGCACACTCTGGGGCTGTTATCATATACTCTGCCAGTCACCTGACTCCTTGATAGATCTTCTGCAAGTGTTCTCTCTACATCCTCCTATAAGATCTGAGCCTAACCACAAGGCCTTCAGTATCTCTTCTACCCTCTTCACCAATTAGACTAACAAAGGATTGGTAAAACAGTCAGTGAATGAGCAAATAGGCAAGCAATCATAGAAGGGTTATTAATCACCAAGATTATGAAAAATCAAATACCATTCAATTGTGAACCTCTTGAACATACAAAATGAAAATGTTCTCCTTGGAATAGTGTCCTTAGAGCTGCAGGGCTACTACATGTGACAACACAGCCAGTTGGAATATTGTTTATACTAATTGTGCTAAGCATTGTCTAACTCTATGTGGTCAGTGTAGCATACCTCATGTTGATTACAATGTCCTTTTTGGAGACTGACCCACCTGCTCCAGAGCACCTGCAAGGCAAGAGCAGATGTTGCCACAGCAAAGTCTCATCAGTGAATGGCCAGTCGCTGAGACTGAGTCGGGATATGGGCATCTGTGGACTCCTGGACCCACAGGAGATTTGAGACATTGATGGATAGTGATCATATTAAGTACATTGACCCCTTTACAGCAGGTCAGCACAATCATGGGCTGAAATCTACACAAGCGCACTGTTCAGATGAAAAGGCCTCACAAAAATGTTAGGGTGAAGAAGTAAAACCCTCAACTCTAGATCTGAAATACTGTGCAATAAGTTTCATCAGGTAAATGAATTGATAAATCAGACTACACGTTCCAAAGTTTGCAAAGTATTACCTGTAGAAGCACACCTCTGCCTTCTTGTATATGGCTGACTGGTTGTCATGAGTTACGCTGAGTAATGTCAACATATGGAAGGGGAATTGGCAACATTGGAGAGCCATTAATTGGGTGGCACAAAACTTAGCAGAACAAATGCATATTAGCGTATTATGTTTAAATATGCAGTTGCTTAATATCCAAGACTTACAACATCTCCTGGCTGTGTTGTATATGAACCAGGTGATAGTGTTGCAGGAGCTTCTCAGGGATCTATATTAGAGTGAAGGGATGGGGCACGATAAACCTATTGTGTCACATAAAAATATGTTTGTATGTTACTATATATACTGAGCAACAAAAATATTCAAATTCAGCTATACTTTGTTTGACTCAATATAGCACAGTTCCACAACTTTTGGGACCTGACTTAGGGGTCCTCCATTTTGTAAGGGACTATGCCAATTGATCTAAAAATCAAACATATATCATTTGTGTTTCATTGTTCTAAATGTACACAGGGATGGGTATGTATTTCACTCCCTATTGCATTAGAAACTTGTACAAGGATGAGCCCACATAATTTTTTTATTGCTACCATGTTGATGTACTTTCTTAAAATATCAGAGCCTTCTAGGGCCACATATGGAATTGCACAATCACCTACTCAAAGCAAAATGCTTGTTTTGGTTAGTCTTTAATTCAGTGTTGTTCATATTGATGCAATGTTGGCTCATTGGCACATAATGTGGCTTATTGTACATAATCATAACAACCTCATTGTTATTACCATGTTCCACACAGAGCAATAATGGAACCAAAAAGTCTCTGACCAGTTGGTGCTCTACAAGCTCTGTGTAGAGGTAGACTGCATTAAACCCTCAAGTGACATCAACCATAAAGGGAAATTTCTTACCAGCAATTCCCAAAGAAGCCTACAAAATATGTACTAGCTCCCCCAGCAATACAAAAACTTTATTTTTATTTTTAATTTTATTTAATTAGGGCTTCAGGCAAATTGCTAAGGCTGCTGACAAGGCCCTAGCCTGAGGTTAAAGTAACTGAATAGCATGCGGACGTGACAGGAGAAATTGCTGGACATAACAGATAACTGAGATAAATTGACAAAAGTTACAGACTGTGCTGTGAAGGATGTCTGATTTAACAGGTGGTTACAGGAGAGTTATGTGAAAAACAGCCAAACTTCACAGATGCCTGTTGCAGGCAAAAGAGTCTAAAGTTGGGAAATTTTGCATGAGTTGTTAGTTTATTGTCAACCAACACAAACCTCTGATAACTGATTGGAATATTGAGAAAAAGAACACAAAACAATTAGATGAACACTTAAATAAACATCTGCCCCTCTCCACACTTTCTTTATTTTTTATTTTTCCTAATCCACCTCACTGTGCACTCATCTATCCTGGAAGTGTGGGATAGATGAGTGCACAGTGAGGTGGATTAGGAACTGGCTGGACGGCAGAGCTCAGAGGGTGGAGATCAGCAGTGCAGAGTCTAGTTGGAGGCCTGCAGCTAGCAGGGTCCCCCAGGGGTCAGTCCTTGGTCCAGTCCTGTTCAATTTATTCATCAATGACCTGGATGAAGGCACAGAGTGCTCCCTCAGCAAGTTTGCTAATGATACCAAACTGGGAGGAGTAGCCGATACCCCAGAGGGCTGCGCTGCCATCCAGAGGGACCTGGACAGACTGGACAACTGGGCGGTGAAAAACCTCATGCAATTCAACAAGGCCAAGTGCAAGGTTCTGCACCTGGGGAGGAATAACCCCAGATGCCAGTACAGGCTGGGGACTGACCTTCTGGAGAGCAGCTCTGCAGAGCAGGACCTGGGTGTCATGGTGGACGACAAGTTGACCATGAGGCAGCAGTGTGCCCTCGTGGCCAAGAAGGCCAATGGGATCCTGGGGTGCATTAAGAAGAGCATCTCCAGCAGGTCGAGGGAGGTGATCCTGCCCCTCTACTCAGCCCTGGTGAGGCCACATCTAGAGTATTGTGTCCAGTTCTGGGCTCCACAGTACAAGAGGGATGTGGAGCTGCTGGAGTGAGTCCATCACAGGGCCACAAGGATGATCAGGGGCCTGGAACATCTGCCCTATGAGGAGAGGTTGAGGGAGCTGGGCCTGTTCAGCCTGGAGAAGAGAAGGCTGAGAGGGGATCTAATCAGTGTCTACAAGTACCTCAAGGGAGGCAGTGAGGAGGATGGTGCTGGTCTCTTTTCACTGGTGGCCACTGACAGAACTAGAGGTAATGGCCACAAACTGAAGCACCAAAAGTTCCACAGGAACTTAAGGAAAAATTTTTTAACAGTGAGGGTGACAGAGCCCTGGAACAGGCTGCCCAGAGAGATTGCAGAGTGTCCTTCTCTGGAGATCTTCAAAACCCGCTTGGATGCAGTCCTGTGCCACGTGCTCTAGGTGTCCCTGCGTGTGCAGGGGTGTTGGACTAGATGACCTCTAGAGGTCCCTTCCAACCTTATGCATTCTATGATTCTATGGTTATGTACATAATGGTGATGGGTGGAGTAGGAAGTAGAGTGGTATGTGTAACAGCTTCTATCACACTGTGCATAATGGTTTCTGCCACTCTATTCCTTACTGTACCTGCTCCAGTGTGGTCACCCATGAGTCACGAGCCCTTCAGGGTATATCTCCTGATCCAACCCAATCACCACCACTGCTAAGAGTGTGTCTCCAGCCCCTAGCAGCTGCTGATTTATTTCTTTAGTAAGTTTGAGTAGGGGACAAGGTGCTTTTCTGACAGGATAAAGTTTTGGCATTTATTTTTCCCCGTTGTTATTTTCATTTATCTCAGGGAAGGCTGGAACTGGTTTTGACTGACACATGGTGGTTCATGACCTCCCCCAACTCCCTCCCCCAAGTCACCTTAGCAGCCCCCTGCTACTTACAGCCCATAACATATGCTCATTTTAACATCTGATGGGGAGCATTAGGGGCCTTTTGGGAGTGGAACCTTGCAAGGCCACCAATGCCTGGGCAACTGTATCAGTGACAGCATATCAGACCAAGAATGCCTAGGGACCAGTATCACAAAATACCAAATTTGTGTATGGATATATGAAAACTGGGACCAATGGGGAAAAAGTAATTAGGGGCAGGTTGTTTAATTGGGATCAGACTAGGGTGAAAAAAAGGGAGGTAAAAGGTGGTAAAAAGGAAGGTCGAGAAACAGGAAAGGGATAATAAGGTAGGCAAATCATGTGAACGGTGTTGTTTGAGGGTCCCTGCTGGGCAGCCCTGGACTTGATCACTGCAACCTAAATCAGGACAATAAACTAAATTCATTGTTCTGACCATACCTCACAAGTCAAACCTGCTTCTGCAATTAGGAGAGTTGGGACGATAGTGGGGAGAATGGGGTGCTTTCCCTGGCAGACGGGAGAAAACCTGGATGGATGGATTGAGCATCATGTCACTTCCAAGCCTGACAGCATTGGCAATCTAGCCATCAATTCCTAAAATTTTTCATCTGTTGTTTTATCTGTTTCATGGGCACCTCACCCTTTGCCCATCTCCTCTGAGCCTTCTTCCATGGTAGGAGTTATTGGTCAGTCACAGTCTCCAAGTATTTCCCACCCTCATTCAATGTGCACACAGAAACTGAAATTAAGAGAGAACAACATTAAGCTGTTTAGGGTGGGATTCAAATGCGTAAGTGTAGGTGATTACAGCCATTTTAGGGTATTCCTCCTCAGCTTCTTTATAGCTCATATGTCTCCGTGTCCTCTGTCACCCTGTTGAATGTTTTGGATACCCTAGAGCATCTTAAATTGCATTAGGCTATTAGCTCTGCATTTGGACAACACTATGTACTTGTGTGTGTTATTCAGTAATTTACTCTTTTTTTTTTACGTTTAAAATTTCAAAACTCAAAAGAGTTGATAGAATGTAAATATTAAAATTGTGTAGCCAGCTTTATTTACTTGTTTACTACTTTATTCTGTGCCCTAAACCTGTGGGGATTATTCATTCACTTCATAATGTGAATAATCATATTGACTCTTACATTATAATAGCAATGCTGCGCCCTGACAGGAAGCGAAAGCTCTTGCTTTCAGCTGTGCCTTTAGTTGCCCCTCATATGTTTTGTCTGACAGAGTACCCCAATACAAGAATAACTTCTGTTGAAGAAGCTCTCTTAGAGTTACCATGTTTTAGATCTTCCTAACTTTCAACCTTATCCCATAGAATAGGATGAGACATCCTCATAGCTTAAGCTAGTAAGTTCTTTTTTCCTTTGTTTCCTTTTTAAATTTTGCTTGCTGTCCTTTTTTTTTTTTTATTTTAAAGTGTTCAGTTAATAGAAGAGAAGCAGAAATACAATTAGGATGAGGTGAGTTAAGATCATGTGTCCTACAAAGAATTGATGATAGCCAACTCATTATTTTGGCCCTGTCCATCCTGTGTAGGAGTGCTGACAATGCCTTTCCCTTCTCAGTGGTAGCACAAAGATGGTACAAAGCTATTGGCTGTCCCTTATAAAACTTTGCCTGACACATGTAGCACACGTTTATTGATGCCTGTGCTAATTTGCCTCTAAACGATAGAACTTTCTCCCTTCACATGGCTCAACACTGCCACAAAAGTTACACAGACAACACAGACATTACCAATAGAAGGAAGTGCAGTGAACACACAACAGCTGCTGCCATAGCAGTCAATAAATTGTGGAGAAGGGTGTGAAGGGAGGAGCATTTCAGGGTTTACCTGGCATTCCTCCAAAGGGTACCAGAGAGCCTCAGAGCTGTGTCCATGACCTCTGGGTTGGAATGGGCCAACAGCTCTCCCTTATCTGCTTGTATTCCAAGAATATTGAGAAAGACCAGTCAGGGGAAATGGTGCTGTCTGGATGCATGCACACATCTCCAGCCTTGAGTTGAAGGGGAAATGTCCCCTTTAAAAGTAGGGGGATATACCATGGTTTTTGCAGCTGATGTGGAAAGGACAGTGAGAGACCAAAACTCACATACCTCTATTAGAGTTTATTGATATTTTTTCTAACAGTCATAATATTTCTTTAGCAAAACACACTTTTAAATAAAATAACCTTCACCTCCTCTCACCCCCTCACATATCCAAATGTCATCCTCTGCTCAGAGCGCTTGTTTCTCTTAGTGAAGTGCATCACTGCAACTTGTTTGCTTAATGATAGATCTCTTAGTGTTAGATCTCTACAACATAGAAATTTGCCCCAAATTAGTCATGAAAACTTGCTTTCTAGCCAGGAGAGAGAACTAGGACACAACTCATCTGACCAATTTAACTATGTTAGGCTGAAAGAAAAAGCACCCCCACAGATGATTGCTTTTCTAGTTAGGAGAGAGAAACAGATATCTGGACAAATAGTTCAAGGGTAGGAATTTCCATAGCAGATGCCCAAATGTGTACAAATTAATTGCACTCAAAGTGTAATTGGTTTATCTGTCATTCCAAATCTCACTTTACAGAGAATTGATTGAATTTAACAACTAACTCAATGTATTTATTTATTTATTAACACAGATACTTCCCATTTTAGTTGCATTGTTACTCTTGGAGTTGGTTAGGGATCAGTCGGGAGACTAGCCTTGTTTAACACTGCCATTGCTTATGAAAGTCCAAACATCACTGAATCACAGAATGGTTGATGTTGGAAAGGACCTCTGGAGATCATCTAGTCCAATCCCCCTGCTCAAGCAGGGACACCTAGAGCACGTTACACAGGATCATGTTCAGGCCGGTTTTGAAGATCTCCAGAAAAGGAGACTCCACAACCTCTCTGGGCAATCTGTTCCAGGGCTCTGTTACCCTCACAGTCAAGAAGCTTTTCCTCATATTCAGATGGAACTTCCCATGTTTCAGTTTGTGCCTGTTGCCTCTTGTCACTGAAAAGAGACTTTCCCATCCTCTTGGCACCCTTCCTTAAGATATTTGTATACATTGATACAGTCCCCTCTCAGCCTTCTCTTCTCCAGGCTAAACAGGCCCAGCTCTCTCAGCCTCTACTCATAGGGGAAATGCTCCAGCCCCCTAATCATCTTTGTAGTCCTATGCTGGACTCTCCAGTAGTTCCATGTCTCTCTTGTATTGGGGAGCCCAGAATTGTATAGTGTGTGTTGTGTGTGTGTGTGTGTGTGTGTGTGTGTATGTGTGTGAGACAGATGTGCTCCTTCCCCAGCTCAACCTGAGCAATTACAAGAAGAACAAGAAAAGAGGCAAAAATTGGAGGAAAAGGTAGAAATTATGCTTTTACGGGCTCCTCGCCCTCCTGATGTGTCCCCCAAGGACTGGGATGGGGACATTTGGGGAAGTCCTGGAAGTTGTGAGGATAGCAGCTCAGACAATGACAATGACCCCTTATATCCTTCCGAACCTCCTGTATGCGAGGCTCAATCTATAGTGAAAACAGAAAGAACTAATGGACCCCGAGGTGGTGCTCCGCGATACGCTACCAGGACTATTCCCTGGGACCCTTCACAACTAACTAAGCTACAAGAGAAGCCTAGCAGGAAACCACGTGAAACTGAAAGTGAATATCTGTGTCAAGTCTGCTTGAGTGGTGGATATTGAATAATGCTGAGTGGAGATGAAGCAAACGGCTATTGGGGTCCTGGAGTTTTCCTAAACCTAGGACCTGACCCACCAGCTACTCCCCACTCAATCACCAGCCGAGTGGCCTATTGGGCTGGAGGAATAGATGCAATGGACTGGGGAGAACCCTCCATAATTCCTATCAAATCACTAAGTGACTTATCTATTGCTGTCACAAAAGCTGCCTGGATCCAGGCCATTCATGAACAAGGGCCTGACAATGTCCCCATATCTGCTATAGTAAATCCTGCAATGCTAAAACCACTGGTAAGAGGTGCCCCAGCCATCCTTAAGCACTATCTGGTGGCCAAACAGGATGAGATAAGGCGGGACACCGAACACAATGAGCAATTAGGTATCAACCACCTGCATCGACAGCTCCCCACCTGGGCTGAGCTAATGCACGGCATAGCTAATTATGGCTGTGAGATGGGTTGGTGTGATCCTAACAGCAATGCAAACTCTAAACCCCAAAGTGAACATCACAGAGTGAGACCAGTAAAGCAGGGAACTGAAATCAAGCTCAAAGGGAAAGAGTAGCAACTCTCACAGACTGAATTTAAGAAATGTAGGAATGAAGTATGGAGAAAAGCTCTGGCTTTAGGCATCCCAAGAGCTGCTATACAAGGTCAACCCACAGGCACAATTCTCAGTCTCATTGAAGCATTCCAGAAATGAGGTAATGGCGAGAGGAAGGAGCGTACATTGACTCCTCCAGTGCCAGACCCTGGAAAAAGAAACAATCCCTTTTCTTCCTTTAGAGAAGAATTGCAAAAAATGAGTTCAAAAAAAGTGTAATGCTGGGGAGACAATTGGGCCTGCCTGTCTGTTCAGCGAGTGTAGGCTTATCAGTGGATAAGTGATAATGGCCCATACATCTTAATTCCTGTTGGTCCTCAGGGACAATTAGTGAAGTTTTTAATAGATACAGGAGCACAGATCTCAATACTAACACAATAGAATGCTAAAAAGCTGGGTGTACAACCTGGACGGCAAAAAGTTACAATTACTGGTGTGAATGGAGCAAGTGCTGTGTGTCAAACTGCCAAGGTTAATCTATGGCTTCTGGGTGAGAGGCATGTTGACTACTCTCTTTGCAGTTAAAGATCATAATGAAAATATTTTAGGCTTTGATGTTTTAAATGGACGAACCTGGCACTTGCCAGATGGCAGTGTATGGTCATTTGGATCAAATGTCTACCCCAACCCAAGAAGAAATTGGGAGGCTACAGTGTGTGTACTTCACATAGCCCCTGCACTCCCTGATGCAAAAATTACTAACGTACTGCAATACCCAATTTCTGCTGTGGCATGGAATGGCATTTCTGAAGTCATAGCTGACTTGGAGAAGTGACAGATTATCTCCAGAACCCACTCCCCATATAACTCACCTGTCTGGCCAGTTTGGAAAGCAGATGGGAGGTGGCGACTGACAATTGATTATAGGCACCCGAATTCTAATACTGCCCCATTAACAGCTGCTGTTCCAAATATTGCAAACTTAACGGCTACCTTACAAGCAGCTGCACACCCATGGATAGCAACACTAGATGTAAAGGGCATGTTTTTCATGATTCCCTTACAAGAGAAGGATAAGGAGAAATTTGCTTTCATGTGGGAAGGCATACAATACACATTCAATCAACTCCCACAAGGGTATAAACATTCACCTACTATTGCACATGCTGCACTGTCTGAACTTTTGCAGACAGTCTCACTTCCTCAGGATGTGAAATTGTACCAATACATAGATGACATCCTAATTGGGGGTGATTCTCCCGAAAAGGTTGGGAAAGTAGCCACAGCACTATGGCAAATCCTACTTGAAGCTGATATAGAGGTACCACCTGAAAAGTGCCAGGGACCAAGCAAAGAAGTAAAATTCTTAGGTACTTGGTGGATAGCTGGCAGTGCAGTGATTCCTCTTGATACCTTAAGAAAAATTGAAGAGCCGCAAAAGCCCCAATCAAGGAAAGAATTCAAATCATCTGCAGGATATCACTACATCTTCACAGGAGTGGAAGTGGTCTCTGTCTTGTTTATGGCAACTAAGTGTAGGAAAGCCAATGGGCGGAGTACGGTGCAAGGACTATTGTCTTGATTCTCACATCTACCTACTGCTGATATTATCCAAAGTGATAGTGGCTCACATTTCTCATGTAAAGAAGTGCAAGATTGGGCACAGCAAGAAGGAATTCAGTGCGTATTCCACACCCCATACTATCCCAAATCAAATGGGATGATAGAGCTAATGGCTTGTAGAAAAAGAGCCTCAACCCACACAAGGCTCAATGAGATACCCGACTTCCCAAAGTACTCTAACAATTAAATAATCATTATGGGCCTACTGGAAGCCCTGTAAGCCGAGCATTTTTTGTGAAGAGTGAGCTTAGTGCTCAACCTACAGGTAAAAGAGAATGTCCAACAACATTACAGCCAGGACAGCCTGTGATGGTCAATTTACCATCCATTGGTACTGTGCCTATTACTCTAACTAAACCTCATGGCCCGCTTGCCTGGGAAGCTACTGATAACAGTGGTGCAAAACATAGAATTAGTGCATGATGGATTTTTCCTTCTTTTTTTAAACAGAGTAACCTGTTTGGCCCTTCCAAAACAAGTTTCGATTTTCTCTTGCAGCAATGCACAGAATGGTAGATGGAAATGCTGTATTCATGTTGCTATTCCAAATGCTGGAAATGCTACCTCTTCTGACTTGTGATCAAAGAACCCCAGAGTGGCCATGGTCACCTGTTCGTGTTAAGTATACTGGAAGTATGGGAATTAATTCTAATGCCTGCCTCCATCAGAATGAACCTTATGTTGGTGAAAAAACTGCTACACCATGATGGCCTGCATCAAATACAGAAACGCATCCAGGACAACGGACAAAGGACCCTAATCACTGTTCATCATGATACAGAAGAAATACACCATGTTCTGGAATGAGTGAAAAAGGATGGAGAACCCCATTGGTGGGAAACCCTTCTCAGATGGTCACCGACAGCAATGGGAATTTTTAATCTCATGCTTCATCCAATTGTGATTTTACTAGCTTTAGTGTTATTAGGTCTATTACTTATAATTGTGTTTTATAAAAAGGTCTGGTGCATGACAAAACAAATAACTGAAATTCAACCAGCCAAAATGTATAAATTAGTACATAATATCAATACTTCATGCTAACTATGTTCACTTGCCATAGACCTGTAAGTGCAAAAATTATCAATACACTATTTATGGCACAGAGGCAAGAGGTGACCATACCACCACTCTGTGATGATAAGATGAATTGACTATAGTCACGGGGCTGAGTGTGATGGATGTGCTCCTTCCCCAGCTCAACCTGACTTCTCACACATAGCCCTGTTCTGGTGTTAACTACCACATTATCTGATCCTGGTAGTTGCCTCCCTGATTTCTTCCCCCACCCAGACATTAACCATCATTAACAGTCCTGATGTCTCCATCCTGATGGGGAGATGAGGCTAATTGTGTGTACACCAGCCAACAGTCATTTCTGAATTGAAAGAATGACTATCAGTCAATCATCTTATCCCATAAATATGGGGACGGCCCGAGAGCCCATTGAGCTCTCCTTGCATGGCAGCGGGCTGCCGGCCAGGATCTTCCCTTTAGCAGGGATGCCCCTCAAGGATACTCCTCGAGGTTGAGAGATCCTTCCCACTACATATTTGTAGTAAGTGACTATAGTGCGCCTTTCTCTCTTTGAATTTGTAAACTTTACTTTGTCACTGTGCACAAATCCCTTAGTCATAAACTAATAAATATGCATGGGGGAATCTGAAGAGTATGCAAGAAGAAACTGATAGAGTTGTGAGCTGGAAAAATAGTCTTAGGATGAGATAGAGCATGCAACACCATGCAGCAAGAAGAGCAGCCTGGGATATTCATCCACCACTGGAAGAATATGGGCCCAAAATGTGACATAACTATGGAAAAGGCAAATGCAATACTAGGGCATATCACAGAGACATTTGCAGAGTTGGGAGTAGTATTTTTTTTCCATTAGACAGAGAACTGATCTCATCTGCACTATCACATACAATTTCAGGAACTCATGTTTAATAAAGATTATTTCAAAGCAGAGGAGTTGCAGAAAAAGGCTGCTAAGATGATAACTGTCATTAGCAATTGATAATTGCTATAACTGTCTAATGACAGCAGAATACTGAGTTGGCTTCTTCAGCCCAGCCAAATGAAGGCTGACAATGCTTAAATACTTAAACAGCTTAATCAAAGATTGGTTAAGCATGATTTCCCCTTCAGAAATCCATGCTGACTGTTCCAAATCGTTTTCTTGTCCTTCACATGTCCGCAAATTGTATCCAGGATTAGTTGCTCTATCAATTTCCCAGGGATCAAGGTGAGACTGACCAGCCTGTAGTTCCCCTTCTTGTCCTTCTTGAACACAGCAGAGGTGTTTGTTCTCTTCCAGTCCTCAGAACCTTACCCAATTGCCATGTCCTTTCAAAGATAATTGAAAGTGGCCTTGCAATGACTTTGGCCAGTTCCCTCAGCACTGTGGGTATATCCCATCAAGGCCCATGTACTTGTATATGTCCTGTTTTGTTTAAGTGTTCCCTAACCTGACCCTCCTCTACCAAAGGTAAGCCTTCCTTGCTCAAGACTTCCCCTCTGGTCTCAGACCTGGGATTCCTGAAAGTCGGTCTTACCTGTAGAGAGTGAGGCGAAGTAGGCATTCAGTACCTGTTTTGCCAAATCGACGGGGGCACGGGGACAACAGAAAGAACCAGACACCAAGGGAAAGAATGGTTGTGTTTACTATTAATATCAAATAATACAGAAATGAAATGATACATCTAATGAACTTACAGCACTTCCTCCTCACTGCTCCCCTGGATCAAGATATCATCTATATCATGAATTAATTGCATATGAGGGGGCAACTTTATCTCACTGACAATATCTGGTACAGCTGTTGTAAGAGGTGGGGTGTGTTTGTTTAATTCTCTGAAATCCATAGTCATTCTCCAAGACTCGTCACTCTTTTTGACGAGCCAGACAGGGTTATTCCAAGCTGTGGTAGTGGGTTTTAAAACTCCTGCATCCACTAAGTCTTTAATTATCTGTGAAATGTCTTCATGCCCCCGTGGAATCTTGTACTGTTTCATGGCCACCAATTTAGTTGTGGCAGGAATCCGCACAGGGGGCATTTTTACTTTTCCGACTAAGATTGTCCGGGCACTAATATAGTTCTTTGTTCCATATTGGTACAAACTGTCAGAAAGATTCAAAGTCAGTCCCTTTAAAATATCAATCCCAATTATATATTCAGGGACAGGAAAAATCATAACTGAATACAATCATTTTCATTTCTATTTGTGTTTGCACAGCTTCATTTTTTTTCCCTCCCAAACCAGTAATAATTACAGGTTTTCTTTTAAATTTCTTGGGTTTTCCATATATTAAGGAGGCCTCCACTCTGGTATCAATTAAGGCTTTTACAATTTGTGAAGACTGGTTTTTCCAAAATATTTGAAGCTCTACATGGGGTCGCTGGTCCTTCCGTGCCCTTTGCACTGGAGCTTGACTGTCGCTTCATTCTTGTTCCCTATGCTGAACTATTTCCCTAGTGTCTTTCCAAGGATACAAGTCAGAGTACAGCTCCCAATACTCCTTCTTCCCCGGAACATCTGATCCACTAGCGGTGGGCCCTCTGCAAGGGAATGTGAAGCCTCGTCGAGGCTCCAGAGGGGGTACTGTAGTCTGAGTTGTTCCTGGATTTCCTGCTTTAGAATTCTGCACTTTCTTGTTGGTCTTATTCAGCCCTCTCTGCTTATATATCTTCCATAAATCAGGGGTTGAGATACCATCAATCTTATCACGAGACACCCCATCTCTTAATAAAACAGTAAACATTTCTTTTCAAGAAATGCTCTTTTCACTGCCTCGGGGATTATTTCAAATCTCGCCCCCCACCCCCCTCTCCTTGGGGGCCCCATTCTCCAAGGTCACCTAGCTGCTGTATTTTTTCAATTACCTCATCTAAAGGATTCCCTGTCTCATTAATCAGAAGGGTCACATGCAAGGGATTGCGCATCAAAGTATCATCAGCATCTCCCATAAAAATGGCCAGCTTCATTCTGTCCTCTTTTATTCGCTGTAATCTCACAAAGTATTCCATTGACGCTTAGATCCGGGCCAATCATTTTCTGTAGGGTATTTAGTATTGCATCCCTGAGCAGCCAGGGCCAACAAGTTTCTATCTTGAATGTTATTTCTAAATGCATCCTGTACAAAAGAGTCTGAGCTCAAAATCAAAAATTTCTTAGAATTTCCTGCATCTAGGGTTATCCCTGCAGTTCCCTGATCATGCAAATGCACCATCCACGAGAGCAGGGCCTCCCCTGGTATCTGCTTAAATCTTTCAATTATATCAGTCAGTTTGTGCTGAGTAAAATCTTCAACCACATTCATCTGGGGAACCAGCCCCATCAGAATCCGTGGAATCCCAAATATCACCATCGCAATTCTCTGGATCCCATTGTACACCTGCTTCTGCAATCACAGCATACACTTTCTTACAGTTAACTCATCCCCTTCTTTTCTTATATTTATACTGCGCAACCTGAACTGCAGCCTTTTTGGCCACAGCCTGATACGCATCCGACTTAACAACAAGTAGTTTAACTTGATATTGTAACATTGCAATCTGATTCTGCAAATCACACATTTGTCGCTCCGTGTGGGAGTGTTCTAACAAAAAACATTCTTTCTGTTGCTGTTTCTGATATTCTGTTAACAAAATCCATCCCCATCGTCCAGAAATCACATTTTCTTTTCCTTTTCCAATAGGCAACCTTTGAATACATTTTAGTACATCCAGTGGCTCAGCTTCTTTCACCCAACTTTCCTGTGGCTCGCACGGTCCTCCAACTTTAGCCCACTTGAGAGCCAGCGAGCTATAGGGCAGGTCTTCTCATTCAGGAATGTCGGGTGGGGGGGGGGAGGGGGAAGGAATGCATCCCGTTTAGATTTTAAAAAGTGCCGGTTCAACATTCTGTTTAAAGAATGGCATAATGTTCAAATCCTGTCCGTGATGCCAAATTATGTTTTGCCAAATCGATGGGGCGGGGGAAGAAAGAACCAGACATCAAGGGAAAGAATGGTTGTGTTTACCATTAATATCAAATAATACAGAAATGAAAGGATACATCTAACGAAACAATAAGCTTACTATGCGCTGGGTTTTAACAACAGACAAAACAAGCAAGGTAATGCACTTAACCATTACTATACAATCAAGAGAATAGTGATTAAGAAAATGATACATCACCAATTGCCTTAATACGTTGCCATCATCCAGATCCGCAATCGCTGGGGAGCCTCTGTTATAGCGAGGATTTGGAGAACCTTCCCGGCAATTGGGAGGTCTTACGTGGTGTGTCCACCTGTAAGTGAGGTCTCCAAAGTCATGGCAAGAGGGTCCGGCTTTTATAGAGCCAAATCAGCAAATCATGATAACT
Organism: Tinamus guttatus; assembly: GCF_059628265.1. NCBI lineage: Eukaryota > Metazoa > Chordata > Aves > Tinamiformes > Tinamidae > Tinamus > Tinamus guttatus. Next base: position 216,177 of record NW_028289349.1, read on the forward strand.
TGCATTCTCTTTGTAAGCGGTAACATCTGGTGTGGCGTACTTTCCCTATCATCTGGGACCAGGACTTGGCCAGAGCCCAGGCCTCGGATGGGAGGGTTCCCTTCAAGGTCAAAAACACTTCCATGAGAGCCTACAAAAGTTACAATTTTATCAGCCTATGTGCAGGGTGGTGTAAGCAGTCTGGCAGGCCTACATGTGAGTTAGCATAAGCAATTTACAGGCAAGTTCTGTGTACTTCTACAAAGGCAGAGCCGTATTCAACTGTAAGTCAACTCTTACTTGGGCCTGTGGTTCAGGCCCTAGCACTACAGTACCTCAGCCTTTTCTGTGTTCATTGTCACTAGGTCCCCTGCCCTATTCAACAGCAGACCCACATTTTCCCTAGTCTGCCTTTCGCTGCTTTTTTGTCATATGAGTTATCCCACTAATTTTCTGTAATTGTGATGATACCATGACTTTGTGACTGCACATGGAGTTTCAGTTCTTGTTTGTTTCCAAGACTGTCTGTGTTGATTTATAGGCCTGCAAGTATTTATTCAGCTATTATCTATTCAGTTATTTCTGATCAAGATCTTTGCCCTTTTTGTTTCCAGCTGACTCCTGATTAGGGAGGGTCAAGCACCCTTTCAGCAGGTACTATATATAGTAGAACCTATATAACTGTCAGGCCTCGAACATAGTTCTTGGAGTGTATCTGACAGAAGCAGCCAACATATACAGCAGTTTGTGCAGAAGAGGACCAGAAACTGCTGAGGGCAGTATTCATGTACTAAGCAATGGTGGTGACATGCAACAGGGCATGGTCCCCAGCACCAACTGAAGCAACTGCCTTGGAACGTCAGAGGCCTTGACTCAGAGATCCAGAAGGAGAAGGGAGCTCTGTAGGTCTCAAGTTGCAGGAAGTACCTGAGGCCTCTCGATGAGATTGGGCAGCAGGAGATGCTCTCCTTCCCTGTCTGAAGCGTGTACTTTTGGATGATCTGTGTTTTCAAGTTGAGGAACTGGGACAGGAGATCAGCAGACTGCACAGAATCAGAGACAATGAAAAAGAGATTGACGAGATCCTCTCTGAGACCCTACAGAGACAAGAGCCTAAACCCCTAACTGTAGTGAAGGGCAGGCAGAGTCTATGCACATTGGGTTAGGAAATAGAGACTCCCATGATCATGGAGGCTGGAAGATTGTGACTTCTGGCACCAGGAGGAACATTCCTGCTCCACCTGTAGCTCTGCAACTATGTAGTATGTTTGGTGACCTTGTAGCAGATGAGGGACTAGAAGCTCTGTCCTACAAAGCATCTGAGAGGGCTGAGCCTGAATCATCCACGAGCACCTGGAGGAAGCAGTAATAGTGGGAGACTCTCTGCTATGGGGGATGGAGGCTCTCATCTACCAACCCGACCTACCATCCAAGAAAGTTTGCTACTTACCAGGACTCAGATCCAGGACATTGTAGAGAGATTGCTGGCACTTGTCCAGCCTTTGGATTATTACCTCATGCTGCTCTTCCACATGGGCACCAATGATACTGCCAGGGAGACCTGGAGTGTGTTGGGAGTGACTATGTGGCATTGGGAGTGAGAATCAGGGGTGTGGAGGCCTAAGTGGTTTTCTACTTGGTGAGAGGGAAGGGCTTAAGGAGGAGTGAATGGGTCTTGCAGGTCAACAATCATTTGCACAGCTGGTGTCAGCAACAGGGATTTGGATTTTACAATCATGGGACCGTCTTTGAGGATCAAAGACTTATTGGGAATGATGGGATCCACCTGAAAAAGTGGGGCAAAAGCTTCTTTGCCAACAGGCTGACCAACCTGGTGAGGAGAGCTTCAGCCTAGGAATGACGGGGTAGGGAGATGACAGCTCACAGTCAAGTGAAGAAGTGGTGGATGGGGTTGGCAAGCAAAGGGTGCAGAACGATGTGACCAAGACACACCTCAAAATCAAAAAAATAAGGCTGAAGGAGGCCCATCTCAGGTATATGCACACAAGTAGGGGATGAGAGGAGCATTATGGGGGAAGCTCTCATATACCTTTTTCGGGAAATCAAGCATAACTGGATTCTTCTCTGAAATACCTGTACACTAATGCCTACAGCATGAGAAACAAACAGAAGGAATTAGAGGTCTTATGTGGAGTCACAGGGTTGTAATCTCATTGGAATCACAGAGATGTGGTGGAATACCACATGTGACTGGAGTGCTGCAATGGATGGGTACAGGCTTTTAGGAAGGACAGGCAAAGAGCGGGTATTGCCCTTTATATGAAAGGGCATCTGGAATGCATGGCACTGCACTGGGATTGATGATGAATCCAGTGAGAGTTTATGGGTCTAGATTACAGGACAAACCATTGTGGGCGACACTATAGTGGGTGTCTGCTAGAGATCACCTGATCAGGAAGAAGTAGATGAGGCCTTCTTCAGACAATAGGAAGAAGCCTCACCTTCACAGGCCCTGTTCCTTATGGGGGACTCAAACCCCATCGATATCTGCTGAAAGAGAAACACAGCAGGATAGAAGCAAACCATGAAGTTTCTGGCTTGCATGGATGAACAAGGAGTTCCTTACTAAACTCAAACATAAAAAAGCATATAAAAGGTAGAAGTAGTGTTAGCGTCAGGTGACCCAGAAGTAATAGAGAGACATCTGGTGAGGGATGTGAAGAGCAAAAAGAAAGGCTTCTACAGGGGTACCAGCAGCAAAATGAAGACTAGGGAAAATGTGGGCCCACTCCTGAATGGGGCAGGGGCCCTGATGACAAAGGACAGAGAAAAGGCAGAAGTACTGAATGCCTTCTTTGTCTTGGTCTTCACTAGTAAGACTAGTCCTTGGGAATTCCAGGTCTCTGAGATCAGAGAAGTCTGTTGCAAGGAAGACTTATCCTCAGTAGAGGTGGATCAAGTTATGGAACTTGTAAATAATTTGGGCATACACAAGTTCATGGGTGCTAACTGATGCCATTGGAAGGGCATTCTCTATTTCTGAAATGTCATGGTGATCGGGAGAGGTTCCTGAAGACTGGAAGAAAGTCAATATTACTCCTATCTTCAAGAAGGGCAAGAAGGAGTCTCTGAGGAACTACAGGCTGGTCAGCTTCATCTTGCTCACTGAGAAGAGGATTGAGCAAATCATCCTGGAAACCTTTTCCAGACATATGAAGGACAAGAAAGTGATTAGGAGTAGTCTGCATGGATTTGTGAGGGAAACATCATGTCTGACCAACCTGATAGCCTTCTATGATGAAATGACTGCCTTAGTGGACAAGGAAAGGCCATGACTGTTGTTTATCTTGACTTTAGCAAGACTTGTGAAAGTCTCAGATATCTAGCCTATACTTCATCAGTTTGTCAATGAGGATGTAAATTGGATATTGTGGCAGATGGAAAACTGTTTGAACTGCTGAATCAACCTGGGGTCTTGGTGGACAACAACTTGAGCAGGAGGCAGAAATGTGCCCTTGTGACAAAGAGGTCCAAGAGAATCCTGGGCTGTGTTAGGGAGAGGTGATTTTTCCCTTCTATTCATACCACAGCTGGAGTACAATGTCCAGTTCTGGGCTCCCCAGTGCATGAGAGATATGGAATTATTGGAATAAGTCCAGTAAAGGGCCACAAAGATGAATAAGGGACTGGAAAATCTGATATACAGGGAGAGACTGAGAGAACAGGGATTGCTTTGCCTTGAGAAGAGAAGGCTCAGCAGGGATCTTATTAATGTGTCTAAATATCTGATGGGAGGGAGTAAAGAAGATGGAACCAGGCTCTTTCCAGTGGTATCCAGTGAGAGGAGAAAAGGCAATGGGCAGAAATTGAAATACAGGAAATTCCATTTAAACATAAGAAACCTTTTTCTACACTGGAACAGATTTCCTAGAGAGGTTATGGAGTCTCCATCCTTGGATAGGGTCTTGGCAACATATTCTAGTTGACTATGCTTGAGCAGGGAGGTTGAACTAGATGATCTCCAGAGGTCCCTTCCATCCTCAATGATTCTGTGATTCTAAAATGAGTGATATAATACCGACTCACTATTGTCCCTCCCCATTTTTGAAATTATTTGCCTCAATGTGATTAAAGATGGAAGACGTTACTTCTCACATTACTTAAACACATCAACAGTAGCAGCCAGGCTAATGATCAGTTTCTTCTCTCCATCAATCCCTGCTGATTACATCTGCTGAATGTTGTGTTGTACCATTCTCTCCTTCAGGTAAATGTCACTACTATCTTAAAGAAGGAGAATCTGTGGAATTACAGTTCAGTCAGCCTCACTTCAAATACTGGGAAAATGATGGAGCAAGCCCTCTTGGATGCAACTTCTGGAAACATGAAGGACAAGAAGATGATTGTGAACAGCTAGCATGGATTTGCCAAGGGCAAATAGTGACTGGTCAACCTGATAGTTTTCTATAATGAGATCACTGGCTCTGTGGATGAGGAGAGAACAGTGGATGTTGTATACCTTGACCATGGCAAGGTTTTTGACATGGTCTCCCATAGCATGCTTAGAGCTAGACTGGTGAGATATGAACTGGATAAGTGGGCTATAAGGTGGGTGGAAAATTGGCTACACTGTCAAGCTCAAAGCATTGGGATTAAAAGTAAAAAATACAACTGGCAGCTGGTTACTAGTGATCTCCCTCAGAGATGGCTAGTGGGGGCAATACTGTTCAATATCTTCAATGAATTGAATGGTGTGATGAAATGCCCTCTCAGAAAGTTTGCAGATAATAACTGTGAGAGAATTGCTCAAGAAGTGGGACTTGGAGAAAAATAGAACCTAAAAGAAATTCTGGCATTGCAGAGGCTTGCTTGAGGTGAGAGACAGTTACCACTTCCAGGATGGTTGGTATGTGTGGAATCTACTTCTCCACGATTCCCTAGGGAACACAATCTGCCTAATAAGAGTGAATGGAGGGTGGAGAGGAGTGAAGACACTGTGGACAAACTCTATTGTACTCTCTGCAGAGGTGGCAGCCTGGTGGTGCCACACAGCTGATGGGCCACATAGTGTGATGTCTGGTGTTGGGCCAACAATGGTGGCAGATCAGTTCCCTCTGATAGGCTTTGCTCAGGCTTCTTATCCTTCTAATCTCAGTATAATACCAATACACAACCACTCCTCACTGAGCATGCTCTCTAGACTTTCAATTAACTCTGGAGACTTTTTTTTTTAACCAATGAATAACAAAAGTAAGTATGACTAGAGTCACTGGAGCTCCATCTAAATGTAAAAGAAAATATATAAAAGGCGAACTAAGGAAGGAAGGGGGATAAGAACTAGGAAGGAAGAAGGAAGAGGAGAGAGGGAAGACTTCATCATAACTTCTGGATCAGTCAACAGCTGAACCCCTTTCCTCCCCTCAGGTCAGGACACTGCCTGAGGAGACTCCTCAAGACTAAGAGCCCTCTCCCATCTTCTGGGTGAGTGATGATTGCACATTTGTACACTAGGCACTAGATAAGAACCCCACACTGTAGTAGAGAATTTCCTATCCTGACATCCGAAACCTGTTTTCCAAATGTTGCATTTGAATAAATTGTGCTATTTGTGAACCCGACCACCGAACCCGACCTTCTTTGCCGGAAGACTGGAAGAAGGCCAATGTCACGCCAGTCTTCAAAAAAGGCAAGAAGGAGGACCCAGGCAACTACAGGCCAGTCAGCCTCACCTCCGTCCCCGGAAAAGTGATGGAACGGCTCATACTGGCCGTTGTCTCCAGGCACATGGAGGACAAGAAGGTGCTCAAGAGTAGTCAGCATGGATTCACCAAGGGAAAATCTTGCCTGACTAACCTGATAGCCTTCTATGATGAAATGACCGGCTGGATAGACGAGGGGAGAGCGGTGGATGTCGTCTATCTCGACTTCACCAAGGCTTTTGACACCGTCCCTCACAACATCCTCCTGGGCAAGCTCCGGAAGTGTGGGATAGATGAGTGCACAGTGAGATGGATTAGGAACTGGCTGGATGGCAGGGCTCAGAGAGTGGTGATCAGCGGTGCAGAGTCTAGTTGGAGGCCTGTGGCTAGTGGGGTCCCCCAGGGGTCAGTCCTTGGTCCAGTCCTGTTCAATTTATTCATCAATGACCTGGATGAAGGCACAGAGTGCTCCCTCAGTAAGTTTGCTGATGATACCAAACTGGGAGGAGTAGCTGATACCCCAGAGGGCTGTGCTGCCATCCAGAGGGACCTGGACAGACTGGACAACTGGGCGGTGAAAAACCTCATGCAATTCAACAAGGCCAAGTGCAAGGTCCTACACCTGGGGAGGAATAACCCCAGACACCAGTACAGGCTGGGGACCGACCTTGTGGAGAGCAGCTCTGCGGAGAAAGACCTGGGTGTCATGGTGGACGACAAGTTGACCATGAGGCAGCAGTGTGCCCTTGTGGCCAAAAAGGCCAATGGGATCCTGGGGTGCATTAAGAAGAGCGTCTCCAGCAGGTCGAGGGAGGTGATCCTGCCCCTCTACTCAGCCCTGGTGAGGCCGCATCTGGAGTACTGTGTCCAGTTCTGGGCTCCACAGTACAAGAGGGATGTGGAGCTGCTGGAGAGAGTCCAGCGCAGGGCTACAAGGATGATCAGGGGCCTGGAACATCTGCCCTATGAGGAGAGGCTGAGGGAGCTGGGCCTGTTCAGCCTGGAGAAGAGAAGGCTGAGAGGGGATCTAATCAGTGTATATAAATACCTCAAGGGAGGGAGTGCAGAGGACGGTCATGGTCTCTTTTCAGTGGTGGCCACTGATAGGACTAGAGGAAATGGCCGGAAACTGAAACATCAAAAATTCCATAGGAACTTAAGGAAAAATTTCTTAACAGTGAGGGTGACAGAGCACTGGAACAGGCTGCCCAGAGAGGTTGTGGAGTCTCCTTCTCTGGAGATCTTCAAAACCCGCTTGGATGCAGTCCTGCGCCACGTGCTTTAGGTGTCCCTGCGTATGCAGGGGGGTTGGACTAGATGATCTCTAGAGGTCCCTTCCAACCCTAAGCATTCTATGATTCTATGATTCTATGACCACTTGTCTTGAAGGCAATCGGACCTACAGTCGATAGACTGTTCGTGAACCCGATACTTCCAGAATCGAGCTTAGAGTTGATCACGCTATCGGGGAACTCGATTTGCTCTTTGGAAGGCAATCGGACCGACGGTCAGCAGACTGTTGGTGAATCCGATATTGCCAGAGTTGGGCGTATAGCTAACACAGTATTTGGTATCCCTATTAAGGGATGAGTCCAGCTGCTCCCAGTCCTTCTAACCTTTGAGGATTGTCTGGAACACAAGGGGATTCATCTCTTACCAAATTTGCTCCCCTCCGTCAAACTGCAAAAATAACAAATTGGGGGCAATGGTCAATATGCTGGAGGGCAGGGCTGCTCTTCAGAAGGACCTGGTCAGGCTAGAGGAATGGGCCAAGAGGAATGGTTGAATGAGGTGGATGAAAAATGGTGTGAATGCCAAGTCCTGTGACAGTGCAGGCTGGGGACTGACTGTCTAGAAAGCAATTTTGCGGAAAAGGACCTAGGGGTTATGGTGGGCAAGTTGAACATGAGTCAGTGTGTTCTTGTGGCAAAGGCCAACCTAATATTGGGTTATATCAGCAGGAGCATAGCCAGAAGGCTGAAAGAAGTGATTTTCTCTCTTCAGCACTTATGAAACCTCATCTGGAGTAATTTTTCCAGTTCTGGGCTTCCCAGGGTGACAGATGGGGGCATACTGAAGCAAGTTCAGTGAAGGGCCACCAAGATGATGGCTTGAGTATATGACATAACAGATGCTGAGAGAACTGGATTTCTTCAGCCTTAAAAAAAGAAGGATGAGGGAAGATCTGGAAAGCTGGGCATGCTTTCATGTGAAGCATCTGGGCCAATGGACCCTGCACCATGCAGGAATAGCTGGAGAAAGTGAGAGTGATAGTGCTGGGTGACTCCCTGCTGCACAGGACAGAGGTACCCATCTGCTGACTTGACTTCCTGTCTAGAGAGATTTGCTACTTGCTGGAGGCTTGGATCCAGAATGTTCTGGAGAAACTGATGAAGCTTGTCTGCCCCCTCTGACTATTACCCCCTGCTGCTCTTCTACATGGGCACCAATGATACTGTCAAAGGCAACTTTGGAAGTATCAAACATGACTACAGAGCTCTGGGGGCGGTGGTCAGGGATATGGGAGGCAATGTGCACAAGTTGGAACATAGGAAATTCTGACATGATATAAGAAAAAGCCTTTTCCTCATGAGGATGGTCAAACACTGGAACAGGTGCCCAGAGAGGTTGTAGATCTCCATCCTTGGAGATGTCAAAAATTTGACTGGGCAAAGTCTTGAGCAACCTCATTTAAGTTGGCCTTAACTTAAGGAGTTGGAGTTTGTTTCCTGGATGGTGAAAGAGCTTGGTTGTCCCCTTGGAACCAAAGATTTTGTTAGTATGTTTGGACTTGCAAAGTCAGGATATGTGGAGCCCTGGATAGCTAGTTTCCTTATTGTGAATGAGAATAAAAATACTACAGCTACTTTTACTCTTTTTTTTTTTTTTTGTTAAAAATTTGTTTACAGTCTCTCTTTCTGACCAGCTGTTAGGGCCTTGAGTGCACCACACCAATAAGCTTTAATGGCCCTGACCAGTCTCATTTGAGATGTCCACCCACACCCTCTGCCCATGGGACCAGGAGCTGTATTTACACTCAGGCCTGAGCCTTTAGTCTTTGCCTGAGCCATGTTGTAGGTAGGCCTGTGTCTGGCTGTCCTGGTATACTAGCTTGTCTTCCTGGCTTTCCCTCAGATCTGATTCATTACTTTGCATTTATCTGATGATTGTTGGGCTGTTGATGAAACCTGTTACTATGACCAACCCTGTTTGGATACTGTGGGACTGTACTCCTTGTTCATTACTACTCTTGCCTGCCTTGACAAACATGCTTGTCTCCTGTCTTACTTTCCTTTATGGAGCAGATAGTCCTTTCTTCTACCTGACAGTTAGTTCAGGCCTTTTGGAACCCTGAGCCAAGCACCATGGGGCCTAGCCTTCAGACTGTGCAGGAGCTTGCCCCTGGGACTCCCCCACGGCTCCAGGTTAACCTCCAAACTCTGCAGGAGACTATGGCCATCACACAGGTCACAGCCCTTCAGGCTTCCTTAACATATCTTGCAGCCACAATCAACCCCTGCCCCCACCCCTGCTTCTCCCAGGATTGGGCAAGAGTTTGGGGTTATATTAGTCAGATGTAGCTAATCTTTGCTGCCTATCCAACAGATATTCGGCACAAGTTGGCAGCCTTCTTTTAGTGTGCAGAGGTTCTTAGGGTTTGCCATCTTCTATCATTGGTTCATTAAAGTGTTTTCCAGTATTGTGGCTCCTTATAAGGACACTCACACAGAAGGGGTCTTGCTTCCAGTGGACACCTGAAACAGAAGCAGCTTTTGAAAAAAAAATGAAAAGGGCATTAACCACAGCTCCTATTGTAGTCCACCCAGACCCCAGCCAGCCTTTCATTGTGGAAGCAGATACCTTAGACTGGGACATAGGAGCCATCCTCTCTCAGAAGGTCAACCCCACTCAGGAGTTCCACTGTGCCTTTTTCTTTCAGCAGAGGTAAATTGTCAGGAGAAATTATGACAGCTGGGACAAGGACCTCCTGACAGTCAAGTCTGCCTTCAAGAAGTAGTGGTATTTCCTCAAGACGGTGGAAGAACTGACAGTGGTGCTGACCAATCATTGGAAAATGAAATACTATGGAGGGATGAAGTGCCTATCCACCTGCTAGGCCTTCTCCTTTTTATGCTTCCCTTCATGTTCACTGAATGGCAAAGCAGATGCCTTGGCATGGAAGCAGGACCCAGATTCAGATGTATATCCCATGCCTCTACCTGATTTTCTCCAAGACATTTCATCACAGCCATAGCAGAAGATGATCTCACTGCAGAAGTTCACCAGGTCATTACAGATGACCTACTCCTTGCTCAGCATTGTGCTAGCACAACCTCCCCCAAGATGCAAGAACAGGATGGCTGCCTGTACTGGGGAAAACAGCTGCATATCCCACAGAAACTGCTGCAAGCACAGGCCCTCCACTGATGTCATGATGCACCTGCAGCTGGAGAGGTAGGCCACTGGAAGACACAGCACCTTATTACCTGGGCCTTCTAGTGGCTCACAGTATAAATAAAGGTGGATGACTACATCTGAACCTTGTTGGAATGGCCAGGGATGCATGCTATACGTAAGCTTTTATTGATCAAGCAAGTACAGTACTTGAGACCCCACGCTCGCGCGTGCTCTCCAGCAAGTCCTTCTTTTATACTCTTCATCCTGATTATGGCTGCATGTTGGTTCGTGATTGGCCATTCCGCTTATTTTCTTTTAGTTGATGACTTCCAAGTCTTCACTTCCTCTTCGCTGGCAACTTCCACGTCTTCACTTCCTTTAAGTTGTTTACTTGCTGCAGTCCAGTGTTGCAGCTTGGAGCGGGTCAGGAATGCCAGACATCAACTTCATAGAAGCTGGAACTGACTTCCTCTATTAGCTTTTCATGCAGTACATTTATATGATTCTTAACAATTAGTGATGTAATTACACAGGCTCCTAATTGGTAGACAATGATCTAACTCAGACCCTTACAGCCCCCCTTACTTGTTTAGCTCATCCTTTTAGTTCAACAGCTCTTTTATTCCCTCTGACCTTGGTCTACTTTCTTATCTCCTAGTTAGCACTCCCTTTGTTCTTTCACTGAAACCTGAAGGCTGGAATTGAGCAGGCCTGCTGGGCAGCCATGTACGCGACTCTCTAGCCATCCCTCTACAGTCCAGGTTTTTCAATCTTGTTCAAGGACATGGTAACTTGAGAAAGTCCAGGGTATCAGACCAGCTGAAGGCCGTCCGACCAGCTCTCAGTCCCCACATCTCCCCCTTTCTGTTTTTCTACAATGAATGCTGCATTTACCATCCGCTGCAGGGCCCTTTGCAGACAGGATAGCAAACAAGGCAGCATCGCTAATACCACTAACACCATTCCCATCACAGTAATTCCCATTTTGATCCATGCCATCATCCATCCTGGAACCCCTCAATTACCCAGCCAATCATTGAGCCATCCGGTCCATTATTTGCTGAAGCCTTCTATGTATAGATACTGAAGGCTCACTGAGATTCCTACAGCACATCCCATCAAAGTATTCGCACCCATGGCCTTGCACTAACAGCAAAAAGTCTATGGCAGCCCTATTCTGTAGCATGGTGTGGCGAACCGAATCTACATCAACTAGTAAGCCCGCTAAAGCAAGCGTTGTCGTGTTTGTTGGCTTGCTAAGCAAACAATCCTAGTTTTGCAAGCTTTTTATGAGCAGCAGCCGTGAGCAGCAGCCATATAGTTGCTTTTTCTCCTTGTTTGCTGAAGAACACCTGCACTGTCGTCCTTGAGGATGGTTACCTAATAATGAGGCATCTTGTACTGCTGTCCTTGAAGCAGGCCTCCACATCTCCCCCTTCTTTATTTAACTACTGTACTGCCATAGCTAGTTTTACATGATCGATCAATCAATCACTGAACACATAACAAGAAGCAAAGCAGACACACTAGCAATAAACAAAATACGGTTAGTTCAATAATTAGAAACCTTACAACTTGCGTTGACATGGCTAAGCAAAAGGTCATTTTGTCGTGCCCACTCCCATGGCTTCTTGGTTATCAGGCCTTACTCGCTGGACCAGGGCCTACGCAGTGTCAGGATTAATAGAATGGCCATTTCAGCATCTTTTTTTTTTTTTTTTTTTTTTTCATTTTTTACTGGCAATGCTTGCTTTGGAGCGCGTTTAGCAATGAATTGCATTAGGTATAACAAGCATGGAATACAGAGCATAATCCCAAAAAAGATTAAGAGTACCTACAAAACCAGAGCCGTATTGAGCTGTAAGTCAACTTTTCCCTTGACAGGTGAATCACAGCTGTTCCACAAATGTGGCATATATTGTTGGTTGACTCGTTTCTTCAAACATGACTGCCACCCGCATTCCCTGTATTGTACTCTTAATTAATTGTACACCACAAGGAACTAAGCAAGGAATAACAATCATAAGGAGGATAATTGAGGGTCCAACAGTCTAAAAACAAAGATAAAGTCTGTTCACAAAAGTTGATTTGTCAGACCAGGTGTAGTGGATAATATTCTTTTCTGAAGGAGTTGTGGCAGTAAACAGGTAGATCTGCAAGACAAAATCGTATACCATGGCTAAGCATTCAACAATGCACTTTGTATGTTTTTTTTAATGCATCTAGTTTTTCTCGCTAATAACATTTCGTTGTGGGGACATGTTCTTGCTCAGGTTTCATGATCAAGATGATGTTAAATTCCTTCCTATTTCCTTCCAAAGACACAGTCCTTGGCTTTTCTTAGGCCCTTTCTGCTCTGCCTAAGGAATCTTAAATCACACAAGAGCAGCATCTTCTCATGATGATTTGGGGGGAGATGTTCAATCACAAGTTACTCATGTCAACAGCAGGCCGCGTGGCCTACATTCACCTCCTAGATGGCCCTCAGAGAGAGGTGGCCATCACTCACATCAAGGTCTGGCATGGCATGTGTCCCCACCGCTCAACGTCTAATGGGTTGCAGTCAACAGTGGAGCTCGAGCTTCTTCTTGGTGGCAAACACAGAGGCCAACCCAGTCTTGCCCTCGACTATGGTAGAAGGCACTGAGACTTTTCAGCTGGTCATCAAGGTAGTGTCTCACTTGCCTCATGCAGTAGCAAGGTGCTATCATAATGCACAGTTATTAAGATCTTTTTTGCCTTTGCCTTAGCGTTTTCTAACAGCTATTGTAACTTTGCATGCTCTAACTCTTTCACAAGCGACAAACCCCTACCGAGTGGGGTCGGGTTTATGCCATGAGATAGGGTATAGTTTCTAATTAACCATTGGCTTATATACAAAATCTCAGCCTCTAATAATAACTACATTGCAAGCACATGTATTACAGTCAGTAAACACGGTCTGGTTATAAATTTTATTAATTAGCACGTATTTACACATTGTTCTAAAACACACGCATCTTTTCCCTACATAAGCTAATGCAGTTTTTTTATTACTCTGTGGATTGATCTCAAAATGGCACATGTCCTCCTTGGCATCAAAGCAAACATTGCTTGCTTTAAGGGCATCATCTTCGCATAGGAACCCCAGCCCCCGTTCTAAAATACAGGCTTCTAGATCTACCGAGTGCCATTTCTTATCAGACACTCTTGCCCATATTCGATGGTCGGGGCAGAGGAGGATGGGTAGAGCACAGATTAGTTGGTGTTAATTCCCAGGGCTGCAATGGGGTAAACCTTCTCAATGGTGACATCCGCCACGGTCAGTATGTAGGCGATGACAGCGCTGAGGACTTGGTCGTGGGTGAAGTTCACAGGTCTCCACCACACTTGTCGCTCTTTCTCCGTGGCCACGTCCCCCATGATTTTTCAAAACTCAGTGGGGAGGTCTCTGCTGTCTCCATCTATCAATATACCTGCAACGACACTCTGCACCCATGTCTGGGTCTGGGTGCAACTAAGAGCGAGGTGCATGTTATTTTGTTCCCCTGTTCGATGACAGATGGTTGGACTGTGCAATCATCCCTGGGGCAACCTGGTGAACGTATATTGTCGCCCCTGTGAAGTAAAGGCAAACTCTGATCCCAATGCTCCTCAGCAATGGGTTTGGTAAAGAAAGCTTTAGCCAAATCAGGTACTGCATACCAAGTTCCAGAATGCTTCTGGATTTTTTTCTATCAAGGTGACAATATCTGGTACAGCTGTTGTAAGAGGCGGGGTGTGTGAATTTAATTCTCTGAAATCCATAGTCATTCTCCATGACTCGTCAGTCTTTTTGACAGGCCAGACGGGGTTATTCCAAGCTGTGGTAGTGGGTTTAAAACTCCTGCATCCACTAGGTCTTTAATTATCTGCAAAATGTCTTCATGCTCCGCCCAGAATCTTGTACTGTTTCATGGCCGTCAACTTAGTTGCGGCAGGAATCTGCACAGGGGGCATTTTTACTTTTCTGACTAAAATTGTCTGGGCACTATGCTGAAGTATTTTCCTAATCTCTTTTCAAGGATACAAGTCAGAGTACAACTCCCAGTCATCCACTGGTGGCGGGGCGGGGGAGGAAAAGCGGAGGGGGCCGCAGTCTGAGTTATTTATTCCTGGCTTTCCTGCTTTTGAATTATGCACTTTCTTGTTGTGCTTATTCAGCCTGCTTTTGAATTATGCACTTTCTTGTTGTGCTTATTCAGCCCTCTCTGCTTATATATTTTGCAGAAGAAAGACCTAAAGACCACAGACACGAACAGTACAAACACGGTTTCTATCCAGTGGCATGACCTCACGTAGCTGTGCGCTCGCCTTAGTGAGTTCTGCTGTTTCAATTACCAAATCCCATCCTCGTTGCCAGTTATGTTGCGGATGGGCTCGGGATTTGGCAGTAATCACACAAAACGAGGTGGCTAACACGAGCCTTTATTCAGGTGAAAGCACGTTAGAGAAGCAAAGTATGGATAACTACTCTTGAGGTAATACTTGCCAACAGGATATTGAGACTGAACATCCTCTCGAATTGGCTGATTAGAGGGTTGCTGACAGGCTCCTAACTCGGCGGGCATCCCCACAGAGACAACGTAGGCCTCGGAGTCTCGCCCCCTCTCTCTCTGCACTGCCTTTTTATGCCCGGTGCATCCTGCCACGTAGGGCCAGTACGTGCCAGCAGGCAGGCCGGGGCATGGACAAGCTCCACCTTCAGTCACATAACCTTCTCTCCTGGGTGCGCAGGTGTGCATACCAGTAAGGGGTCCCAGCCCTCAGTCTGAGGGTCCTGCCTTCCTCATCTTCTTTCTAACATCTTCTTTCTCAAGGTCTGCATTCTGTTTCGCACAATAGTTTTATGACTCTACAGATCATACAAATTTCCACCTCCTATACATGCCACCCTGTGATCTGTAGAGGTCAATCTATTGTAGCGAAGGACCCAAACAGATAACGTTTTCATAGCAGTCTCAACCATACCTCGTGTCAGCATCATTATACAAGATATACAACACATAATACAGATGAACATAGCGAATAGAAATAATATCCCTAATAACAGTTTCTGTTCTCACTTAAAGCATTACAATTCTCCAACCCCCACTTTAAAAGATGGATCAAATCCGGGGGTGGATATGCTTACCCCTCCCGGACCTATCTAAAATGTGCTGCACAACCTGCAGAAACTTTTCCTACTGCTTTGTCATGGATCCCCACATCGTCTTTGACAGCTAGGCTGGATATCCTTACCCCTCCCAGGTTTATCCAGGATATGCTGCATAACCTGCAGTGCCCTTTCATGCTCTTTGGTCATGGACCCTCCCACGGTTCTCAACAGCCTGGCTCCTACCCTGCAGATTTCTCTGCCCGTAGATAGAGCTTCTAAAGTTACCGGTTGCGCACAAGATCTTCTCTCCCATCCATCCTGCTGAGCTTGCTCCACCGCACAATCTCCCCCGACTGAGACCATGACCAAAGCAGGTGAGAACGTGACCATCTCACCTGCCGACCGTGCCTTGTTCCCTTTGGGGCGCACGCCCTGCAAGTCCCAGTCCGGATCTTCTGGCAACGGGGGCACATCCTCCCCCATCTCTTTCTCAGGCTGTAACGTCAGGGATGGTGGTAAAGGCGCTGGTGTTCCTCCCCCAGGGTCCTCTGTAGGGTCCGGAGGGGCAGTGGGTTCAACCAGGGGTGGAGCCGCAGGCCGTGTGGCCTCGTCCGCAGCCGCTTGTGCCTCTCGTACGGCCTTAAAGTGCTCCAGAGTGTCTACCAGCAAGTGCCAGGTGGTCAGCGCCCCAGTGGCCATTAAATCGCACTTAGAGGCAGAGTCAAAAAGCACTTTGGTGCAGTCTCCCATTCTTTCGGATCGAAAGCAGCCTGCGCGTCCCCCCACAAGCCTTTCCCTTTGCACCACAGTAATAATGTTCTTAAAGCAGTTTTATCATACTTGATCCCTCTTTTCGGCAGCATGCGATCCCAAATGCTCACTATAGCCTTTTCCTCCATAGATGGGTTTGCTCCCATCTTTTATAGTCCCCGGTAGCTTACCTAGTCACAGTCCAGCTGCGACTCCCCCAGGATTCTTCGGCACTTCCCACCGGAATCCTTCGGCTCCCCTCGCCGACGCTCAGCTACTGGGCTCCACCCCTGCCGAAATTACAATATTTACAATATTTACAAGATCACGTTGGGGTCACCAATTGTCGGGACAGACAGGGATGCATGCTATATGTAAGCCTTTATTGATCAAGCAGGTACAGTACTTCAGACTCCACGCTCGCGCATGCACATACATGCGCACTCTCCCCCTCCTGAGTCCTTCTTTTATATCCTTCATCCTCATCATGGCTGTATGTTGATTCATGATTGGCTGTTCCGCTTAGTTCCTCTTTGTTGGCAACTTCCACGTCTTCACGTCCTTTAAGTTGTTTACTTGCTGCAGTCCAGGTTTTTTCAATCTTGTTCAAGGACATGGTAATTTGAGAAGATGCCGGCTCTCAGACAAGCTGAAGGCTGTCCGACCAGCTCTCAGTCCCCACAACTGAGCTCATCGCCAACCTCGATTCAAAGCCCAGGTGTAGCGCTATCCTGGCACAGGCCCTGCCACGTGATTTATCAGATGTACCTCTTTGCAATTTCAGTTGGGTAATTATTGTCTAGATGTCTAACAAAGAACAGAGAGGTAACTTGATTTCTAGGACTTATTTGACTTTGCAGCACTAGCAAAAAAAAAAAAAAAAAAAAAAAAAAAACAACTTTAAAAACCGAAGTTGAGACACCAACGAAAGTTCCCGTTGAAGCAGACCTGATAGTGCTGGCCAAGCAGAGAAAAATTATAACTCTTCCCCTTGTTTATTATGAGTATTTTCAGAAGAGACATTGAGGACATCATTTTTTCAGAAACACACAATCTTTCATTTGCAGATTACCTTTATCAATACAGACATTTCAGAAAGACCGAATCAGTCCTGAGGACTTGGTACAAATGACCCAGGAACTAATTTGGTGGCATCGTATACTATTACCTTTTTTTTCTCTAAAAATTATCTCGTTTAAGATTCTTGGAAGAGCATCTAAAATATATGCCCCAGCCCAAATTGCTGCTAAATGCCTTTTTCCTGAATATGACAAAATGAGGCTATGTGGATGATGACCCTATCTTTTTCAACAGTGCTGTTTGTAGCAAAGTATGTCATAACAATATGGTAGGTATAAATCTGAGTGTATTACTTTCATAGGGACCATGAACAGGCACTAATCTACGTTTTGTTTTGCATTGTACAAACAAGTAGACCAAGCATCAGAGAGCTTTTAATCCAATTTTTATAGATTAAACACATAAAGCATGTGCAGAGATCAAGGTAACAATAGAGATAGGTGCACATAATAGTAACCATAGTAGTGCTATCTTGGATAAATTAAAAGCAGTACAAATTAAACAGTCATTACTGATACAATATCAAGCACAATCCAAATATAACCTAGGCTCTCTTCCTAAGCAAGAGGCTGAATGTGTTACACTTTTATACTATTTGCACAGTGTAGTCCTCAAATGCTGATAAAATAATGCACTGGAATCAGATAATCTCTCCAATTCACTACTGTGCCCTACGTTTAATGAACCATGTCCAGGTCTGTGTCAGTCAGTACCATCACTGACCACCGATAAGAACCAAAGTTCACATTTGATAGCGCAGGCTGGCACTGGGGGCTTTGCTGTCATCACTGATGGCACTCTGCCTCAGTAGGTTTGTGCTAGAGGTTTATGCACACGTTTTCTGAAGGGACCCATCTATTGCTCTAGCACGGATGTGCAATACTGTTTGTGAGGAGGTTTTTGTTTTGACCGATGTTAGCACCAGTATCTTCATTGCAAGTCTAGAAAGTTGAAATGTGTTGTGAAATGGGTTGAAAATGTGTCTAATTAGTACTGCTGCTGTGAATACTGGCAGAGCCAAAGGCGGGGAACATATTTTTCAGGAAAGCATATGTAAAGGGAGAGGAGAACAACTAATTTGTTTGTTTGTTTTGTTCTTGTTTTTGTCCACTTGCTTTATAGTCTCCAGACTAGCAGAGGAATGGTATGCACTACAAAGGAAAATGCGCAGAAAATTCTCCTCACTTGAAACCCCCATTCCTTTCTAGCAACTGAAAGACTGTTTTACTCCTTAAACATGATTTGGGGGTGGCTCCTCACCTTGTTAAAGTAGAAAAGGTAACTAAGTCCTGTCCTATGGCTGTGCACTGCAATGAGTGTATGAAGACCCTGTGTTAGTTGTTGTTTCCATTCCTCTACCTATTAATTTGGAGCTCAGCATTTTTTCTTGTCCACTGGGCATTTATTATTTTGGCACTAGTGCTGCTCTTTAGTTCCACCCTTAGATACATCTATGATAAAAGTGACCTAGCTTGGAGCAGTCATGTTGCCCTGAATAGAGCAGAAGAGCAGTACTTTGAGGATAGCTTATCAAGCATGTAACACATACAGAACAGCTTTCCTGTACTCAAAATCAAGGTGTTTGCATCCTGACATGTAGGGCCAAGTACTCCAGAGAGTCCAGAGTTGCACATTTTGAGAATCTGGTTCTTTTTGCATGCTGAAATGGGAGTTGAGTCCCTTCAAAAGCATGTGTGCACCAACTACAGCCTCTGAGTGAGCTCTGCAGAACAGACTCTCCAAAGTATTTGGACTTTTAAGCCATGGGGACCTCTGCAGTTAGTTAAGGTCCTTTTTGAATGGTGTACCTGCCTCTATAGCATCCTTATCTTCTGCTTAAAAATGTCATAACAATGGCTTAAATTTACCCATGCATTGGAATACACTGATTCTTCCACAAAAGCATGTCAGGAAAGACAACGATTTAAAAAAAAAAAAATCAAGAATGGCATGGAGGACCAAGTACCTGAGGTGAAATATCCATTGACTGTTTTCTGCCTCTCATCCCTTAGAAATGGAGGGGCTCCAAAAAAGACCTGCTTGCTCAAGTGAAGAGGCAGGACTTCAGGTCTAGGTAAGGACAAATCAGCAACTCACGGTATTTCAGAAAGGAATGTAGAGGTTTTATATGTTATAGAATTTGTTATTATGGATTATTCTCTAGAGACAACTACTCCAAAAAAAAAAAAAAAAAAAAAAAAAAAAAGGCCATGAAGTCTCCAAATTGCAGGATCCTAATTTCTAAGATGTGAAATGATCGGAACCTGTGGCATCTTTTTGAGCTTTTTGAACCTCTTTTCCACTCTCTACATCTGGTCTGATTCTTTCAAGTCAAATATTGAGGCCTATCATCACCCAAACAGGATTTTCAGTACAGTATTCTTGGACTGTATGCAGAAGTATCTGTGATTTCTCATTGACACAAAAGAAAAAGATGAGAACATTCAAGCAAGCCTTGAAAATGGAGTTAAAAGACAAGATAGTTGAAGTTTAAAACATTTGAGAGCTACTTGCTGAACTACCATGCTACTAGCATTTTCTAAAACAGGAATGTTCTTTGTTTTTCTGGATTGACTGAGACTGATATTGTGATTCTGACTTCTGTTTGTGTTCTGTGTTTGGAGTTTCTGATGTTAAGAAATATGCATACATCATATGTCTGACATACCACAGGTTCTCTGGGGCAATTAATTGATAACTGATAATTTAGTTTGTTTAAATCTGTGGGGTTTTTAGGAAGGAAATGGGAAAAAAAAGTTTGCCTTTAAAAAATAGTTTTCAAACAATTTTTAACAACTTATATTCCAGGAAATGTATAATAGCTCACATCAGTGATTAAAATCTGACTGTTCCATCTTCGCTTGTGAATGTCTCATATACACAGATAACAATACATTGAATTTTGTTGCCTGGCATCAGTGTTTCCCCAGGCTCTAGAGTTGTCTGGTTTCAAACCCATCATTTTTACATTAAAAACTGAGAGAGAGCACCTTTTGGAGACATTTTTCAGAGGTAGAATTCATTTTACTTCTTTCAACTTTTTCAGCTTTACAGAAAATCTGGGTTTATTTTTTTTTCTGCCACAACATCTCTTCACACAGTTTATGTACTGTGATGAGGAATGGCCTAGAAGTTCTTGAGATTGGTTTGTATCCGCAGGCCACCTACTCTGTGGGAGTCATCCCTCCTTGTGCTGCCTGGCATTTCATTGTTAGTTTTCCAAGCTCAAATATTTCAGGAATCAGAGAATTGACAAATACAACATCTGCGAGGAAATGATATAATATTAAGTAAGTACACTAATTTTTCATCAAGTAGATTTCCTGCAGTAATCATTCTTGAACCCAAAGTGAGCTATTATTGAAAACAAACATCACTAGAAAACCCTTGGCTTCAATATGACAACTAAATAGTCATTCCAACTTTTGTCT
This sequence comes from Tinamus guttatus, assembly GCF_059628265.1. Classification (NCBI taxonomy): domain Eukaryota; kingdom Metazoa; phylum Chordata; class Aves; order Tinamiformes; family Tinamidae; genus Tinamus; species Tinamus guttatus. The sequence continues at coordinate 236,591 of NW_028289349.1, forward strand.
AGACTTCCATGGAGGAATGCATGGACTATCGTAACCTTGCCTTCTTTGAGCTGATTCAAATCTCATCTCTGTCCTTTTCATCCTCTGTAAATGATTCAAAGTTCATCTACTTTGGAAACCCTTGCCTCTTTCTAAAACTTCCTCCTCTCCTACTTATGTCCTCCTTGCCCCCTGCCCTTCCCTGCCATATTTCAGACTGTTGTTGCTCCACTCATGTTCTCCTGATTCAGTTATCAGCTGTTTCTATAGCTCTCTGATTTTAAAATTACTTTTCTGAACCTGTCGGCTATACTGCATTCTATATTTTTTAAAATCCTACCTCACAAATCCAGTTTACAATTCAGACTTTTGGACAATTAAGCAAATATTGGCCATCTATTTGCCTTCAGAAGGACTGTATGTCCCCAGTCTTCTCTTTGCTCTGATCTTCCTCCACTCACCTCTGAATTTCCTCCTCCTCCTCCTGTTTTCTTAGTCTCTGAGTTCCTTTGAGTCAAGAATACTTCTTTAGCTCATCTTCAAATATATACCTACATGTTTACGTAACTAATATTTGTAGCCATATATACAACAAGCAAAACAATAAGAAGGGGCAGTACACCATGCTGAATATTAGGAAATTTTCCAGTCTAATACCCTGTTAAAGAACCACAGTAATATAGGGCTTATATCAAAGGAGAGAGGAGTCAGTGGAAGGACACCCACTGATTTTGAGGAACTTTTGGATTAGACTCACAATACCTGAGGTGTCATGTGTTATTGTAATATGATACAGTACTAGATTTATGTGCGTAAAACATTGATCAAGCTATCTTGCCATTTTATAACTTTACAAGTACATAGCATGCACGGTAAAAGTAAAAAGTACATGGATTCTAGAGACGTCACTGTCAGGAAAATATGAAAGGAAAAGGTTTGCTTATTACATATAGAGTGTAAGCTTGGGTGTTTGACGCAGTCATTCTAAAGTGTGATCTTAACATGCCATCATTAAATGTGCTTTAATGCAGGAATAAGCAACTAATATGTTCTGTTAAACAAGCTAAGGGACCCGCAGTGTACATAAAAAATAAATTTTTCAAATTTCACTGCTTTTCTCTGGAAAAAGTCAGAACATGACATCAAGATCTGAAGAAAACTAAGCTTTTATCCCTCTCTGTTAGGTTGTTTAGATGTATCTTTTCAGTGGCTGATTGTATTTTACTGAAAGAGAAAAAATATTGCTGGGAGCTGTAGCAATATAAAAGCATATTAAGGAGTTGGTGAAAAGGTAACCAGAAAAGCAACTCTCAAGTGCTTTGCCACACTGTTGTATGCCGAGAGGCTGAGTGTGTATAGCTCGCCTCGTCGGTAGTGCAGATCATGGCTTGGTGGCTAAGGCGATAATTTAAGAAGAAATACTTGTCCCTCTTCCTTCTGATGGCAGTTGTAGGGATATCCCCCACAAGACAATTTAGTCTTGTTCTTATAGTTTTATTTTGCTTTTTCTGATTTTATTTTCAGTTCTGTTCGTTAAGGATCATAAAACTGCCAGATATGATATGCATGGGATTTTTGACTGTAGAAAAAATATATTAACCCAGTGTTCCTTCTAAAATTATCAGAAAAAAAAAAGTTAATGACATTGACACAAATACTTTCCTTCAGGCATTAGAGCACACAAATGCAGCAGAACATGGAGTATCTCTCTAATGCTATCTACTGGTACAGTCTGACCTCGCTGCACTGTCTAAATTCAATAATCACAGGGATTATACTTTTTTTTTCTGCGTTACCAATTCAGATTCTTGGGAACAAATCTTCTGCAAATGCTGGGTTAAGTTATCATCTATCAGGCAGTCTCAAATATTTAGAAAGATAGGAAACAGTTATAGGTAATATTAAAATAAAAACAATATGAAAAAAAAGTGAAATCTAAACGGACTCAAACAGCTGAATTTTGCTCCTCTTCTGGTATGCTTACAATTGAGGAGAAAAAGAAAAAAGAAAAAAGAAAGAAAAAAAAAGAAAATGGCAACAAATGTGTTAAAAGCATTATATCTTACAAAGAGAAATAAAAAGGGAGTATGTGGAGAGAAAGGAAAAATATGAGCTGGAGCACAAGAAGCAAAGTTAGAACTAGAAGATGAGGAGCGAAATGTAAAGAGAAAAGTGGAGAGTCGAGGATGAGACAAGAGTGAGAGGAATCATAGAATCATAGAATGCATAAGGTTGGAAGGGACCTCTAGAGGTCATCTAGCCCAACCCCCCTGCACACGCAGGAACACCTAGAGCACATGGCACAGGACTGCATCCAAGTGGATTTGGAAGATCTCCAGAGAAGGAGACTCCACAACCTCTCTGGGCAAACTGTTCCAGTGCTCTCTCACTCTCACTGTTAAGAATTTTTTCCTTAAGTTCCTGTGGAACTTTTGGTGCTTCAGTTTGTGGCCATTTCCTCTAGTTCTGTCAGTGGCCACCACTGAAAAGAGACCAGCACCATCCTCCTCACTGCCTCCCTTGAGGTACTTGTAGACACTGATTAGATCCCCTCTCAGCCTTTTCTTCTCCAGGCTGAACAGGCCCAGATCCCTCAGCCTCTCCTCATAGGGCAGATCTTCCAGGCCCCTGATCATCCTTGTGGCCCTGCGCTGGACTCTCTCCAGTAGATCCATATCCCTCTTGTACTGTGGGGCTCAGAACTGGACACAATACTCCAGATGTGGCCTCACCAGGGCTGAGTAGAGGGGCAGGATCACCTCCCTTGACCTGCTGGAGATGCTCTTCTTAATGCACCCCAGGATCCCATTGGCCTTCTTGGCCACAAGAGCACACTGCTGCCTCATGGTCAACTTGTCGTCCACCATGACGCCCAGGTCTTTCTCTGCAGAGCTGGAATAAATAGAAGAGGATAAAAGAAAAGAAGGCAAAGAAAATAGAACATGGAAATGAAAAGAGAAACAGATTAATGGGGCAATCAAAGCGCTCAGAGAGACAGATAGGTTGAGGAAAGGTACAGGAAGAGTAAAAGAATGAAATTAATATAAAGGGCATGATGAAGTGAAAATAAAAATCATAGGATAGGGATAATAAGGGTGTTAAATAATACAAAAAAAAACAAGAAAAACAAATGCAAAATGTTACATTTATGCAATAGGATTTTTTTCTATGCATTTGTTCTCTTGTTGTGGTTATATCTCTGTGTTAGACAAAAAAAAATGACAAAAGGAAAGCAGATGATAGCCTAGATTAAGCCTAGAAAATCTTGGGCCAATCTTGGAAAGTCTTCAGTCTCCTCCTACAGACCATCTGTCTCTCTGTCCTTGTAAGAAGGCCAAGAGGAGCAGTTTGGCTCAGGGCATCAGGAACATCTCTGTAACCAGGGACTGGAGGAAGACAGTGAAAAGACTCAGCCTGGATGCCCTGTTTGCCCTTCGACCAGGGGAGAATGTGATGCTGTTGGCCTTCTTGGCCAGCTGGGTACACTACTGGCTCATGTTCAGCCAGCTGTCAACCAACACCCCCAGATCCTTTTCTGCTGCGCAGCTCTCCCTCCACTCTGCCCCAAGTCTGTAGTGTTCCATGGGGTTGTTATGACCAAAGAGCAGGACCTGGCACTTGGCCTTGTTGAACCCCATGTGGTTGGCCTCAGCCCATCAATCCAGCCTGTCCAGATCCCTCTGTAGAACCTTCCTACCCTCAAGCAGATCAACTCTTCCTCCCAGCTTGGTGTCCTCTGCAAATTTGCTGAGGGTGCCCTCAATCCCCTCATCCAGATTGTTGATAAAGATTTTAAAGAGGACCTACCCCAACACTGACCCCTGGGGAACACCGCTCGTGACCAGTCACCAGCTGCATTTAACACCATTCACCACCACTCCCTGGGCATGGCCATCCAGTCAGTTTTTCACCCAGCAAAGAGTACACCTGTCTAAGCCATGAGCTGCCAGCTTCTCCAGGAGAAGGCAGTGGGAGACTGTGTCAAAGGCCCTAAGTAGACCACGTCCACATCCTTTCCCTTATCCACTAGGCAGGTCATGTGGTCATAGAAGGACATTAGGTTGGTCAAGCAGGACCTGCCTTTCATGAACCCATATTGGCTGGTCCTGATCCCCTGGATGTCGCACACATGCTGTGCGATCGCCCTCAAGATGATCTGCTCCATAACTTCCCCCGATACTGAGGTCAGGCTGACAGGCCTGTAGTTCCCCAGATCCTCCAGAATCCTTTTCTCAGATCTCCCAGATCCTTCTCCTCCTAGAAGGAAAGGGGGTCCTGGAGAGTTGGCTAATATTTAAGCATCACTTTCTCCAAGCTCAGGATCGGTGCATTCCTACAAGAAAGAAGTCGAGCAAGGGGGGAAGGAGACCTGTGTGGATGGGCAAGGAGCTCTTGGGAAAACTTAATGAGAAAAAGAGCACGTATGTAATGTGGAAGAAGGGTCAAGCTACATGGGAAGAATATAGGAACATTGTGAAAGAATGCAGGGATGCAACGAGGAAGGCCAAGGCCCATTTGGAATTAGAGTTAGTGAGAGATGTCAGGGGCAACAGGAAGGGCTTCTACAAATGCATCAGCAGCAAGAGGAAGGCTAGGGAAAATGTTAGCCAGCTGCTGAATGGGGAGGGTGCCTTGGTGACAGAGAATGCAGAGAAGGCAGAGTTACTAAATGCCTTCTTTGCCTCAGTCTTTACTGCTAAGGCCCGTCCCCATGTACTGAGCCTGGAGACAAGAGAGAGAACCAGGAGAGAAGAAGACTTTCTGATGGTCAAGGACGATTGGGTTAGGGATTATTTAGGCACGCTGGACACCCATAAATCTATGGGCCCCAATGAGATGCATTCAAGAGTGCTGAGGGAACTGGCAAGGGTTATCGCTCAGCCGCTCTCCATCATTTTCAAGAGGTCATAGAGAGCAGGGGAGGTGCTGGAGGACTGGAAGAAAGCCAACGTCACTCCAGTCTTCAAAAAGGGTAAGAAACTATGGAAAACTACAGGCTGGTCAGCCTCACCTCCGTCCCAGGAAAGGCGATGGAGCAGCTCATCCTAGAGAAGATCCCTAGGCATGTCAGGGAAAAGAAGGTGATCAGGAGGAGTCAGCATGGATTCACCAAGGGAAAGTCATGTTTGACCAATCTGATAGCCTTCTACGATGAGATGACTGGATGGACAAGGGGAAAGTTGTGGATGTTGCCTACCTTGACTTCAGCAAGGCTTTTGACACTGTCTCCTATAACATCCTCATAGGAAAGCTCTGGAAGTGTGGATTGGATGAGTAGACAGTGAGGTGGATGGAGAACAGGCTGGATGACAGAGCTCAGAGGTTGGTGATAAATGGGGCCGAGTCTAGTTGGAGGCCTGTGGCCAGCGGTGTCCCCCAGGGGTCAGTAGTGGGCCCAGTGCTGTTCAACTCGTTCATCAATGACTTGGATGAGGGCACAGAGTGCATCCTCAGCAAGTTTGCGGATGATACCAAACTGGGTGGTGTGGCCGACACTCCCGAGGGCTGTGCTGCCATTCAGAGAGACCTAGACGGGATGGAGAGTTGGGCAGAGAGGAACCTCATGAGGTTCAACAAGGACAAGTGCAGGGTCCTGCACCTGGGGAGGAATAACCCCAGGCACCAGTACAGATCAGGGGTTGACCTGCTGGAAAGCAGCTCTGTGGAGAGGGATTTGGGAGTCCTGGTTGACAACAAATTAACCATGAGGCAGCAATGTGCCCTTGTGGCCAAGAAGACCACAAGAAGACCAACGGGATCCTGGCCTGCTATAGGAGGAATGTTGCCAGCAGGTCAAAGGAGATGATCCTCCTCCTCTACTCAGCTCTGGTGAGGTCGCATCTGGAGTATTGTGTGCAGTTCTGGGCTCCCCAGGACAAGAGGGATGGGGAGCTTCTAGGCAGGGTCCAGCATAGAGTGACAGAGATGATTAAGGGACTGGAGCATCTATCGTATAAGGAAAGACTAAGCGAGCTGGGCCTGTTTAGCCTGGAGAAGAGAAGACTGAGAGGAGATCTGATCAATATGTATAAGTATCTCAGGGGAGAATGTAGGGAGGATGGGGCCAAACTTCTCAGTGGTGGCCAGTGACAGGACAAGGGGAAGGGAGTACAAGTTGAAACACAGGAAATTCCACCTCCATGTGAGGAAGAACTTCTTTCCTGTGAGGGTGACAGAGCCCTGGAACAGGCTGCCCGGAGAGGTTGTGGAGTCTCCTTCTCTGGAGATCTTCAAAACCTGCCTGGATGCGACCCAATGCTACATGCTCTAGGTGTTCCTGCTGGAGCAGAGGGGTTGGACTAGATGACCTCTAGAGGTCCCTTCCCAGCTCAACCATTCTGTGATTCCATCCAACCCTTCTTGTTGATGGGTGTCACACTGGCAAGGCTCCAGTCATCTGGGATCTCCCCCATTGACCAGGACCGCTGATAGATGATGGAGAGCAGCTTGGCGAGCACTTCCGCCAGCTCCCTCAGAACTCTCAGGTGGATCCCATCTGGCCCTATAGACTTTTGAGTATCCAAGTGCATTTTAGGGTCTGCTTTGCTCTTCCTAAGTATTTAGCAAGCAGATTAAAGGAGGAAGGGAGAAGTTAATTTTAGTGTTTCTGTTGATTTAGAAAGCTACCAGTAGATGATGGGGGAAAAAAAGGAAACCTGATTTCTTCCACACATCTGAATAAACAGAAATCAGGCCATCAAATGCCATATGAAGTTTTCATATACTTTATACCCATAGCAACCAACATTATTGGATGCTAGTATGATACAAGGCATGTTTTCTAAAACCTAGTATTAGGGTAATAAAGGACTTCAATTTTGTAAAATAAATTGCTAACATGAACAATGACAAATATACAAATGTTTTCAGGTGCTGAAAATCTTAATAGAATTTAGGGCTTCAGAATGGCAAAAGGATTTAGACACACAACTCCCATTAATTTCAATAAGCTGAATGGTGAGGTGCCCTAGCTAGCTTTGCAAAACTTTTTTTTTTCTTTTTAATCAAAGCTTAATGCTAAGTAGTATTTGATCTCAGCTTACTTTTTCTTGAAGATGTTTCAAATCAGCAAGGAAAGACAATAGTGTCTAATCTTCTGTTCAATTACTTTGCTTCTCCCCAGTTGCCTTTTCCTATTTATGCTAATAAGCAAAATACTAATAATAGCTTTTTAAGTATTATTATGTTCCTAAGAACCAAAGCAAGGTCCTTTGGAATTTACCTAACCAAGCCCTTTTTATCTGGGAACACACTCACAGGCTGCTTAATTGTGAAACACAGCTACTGAAAGAACGATCCAGCAACAAAATAAGTAAGGGGCTGAAATGGTTTATAAACCCTGCTTAGTCCAAATTAGCAATGTGGGCAACAGTGGTGTGCTGTGTTTTCATCTTCAATTGCATATATTAACAGCTACACATGCAAAACAAATTCCCCTTTGTGGAGAATCAATTATGTAAATGTAATTTATAGAATTAATTTGGACTTGTAAATTTAATCCACTCAGACATAAAAAGGTTTTCATGCACTGAGTATTTCTGAGGTGGTTTAATATGCTTAAAATAAATATTGAGCTGCTGACAGAAAAACATGCCCTCCATATCACAAAAGCTGTTTTAAAACAATAATTTAAGTGCCTAATTAATATTTGCTACCTAGATACTGAACTCCTAAGTAATTTTTATTTCTAAAATATTCATTATCCAATCTATACAGGTGATAGGTATTGATGGGAATAGATCACAAATGGGCAAGCCAAAGGTATATTTTAAATGCAGATGTATTTAAAAATACTTGCCATAAAATAAGAGTAGTTGATACAAAAGAGAGTTCAAGTTTCAGAGCTTAGTACATGAAATACATTTTCCATCAGTTCATAAGTTTCCTGAAAGGAAGGGTAGTATAATTTCTCTGAAAAACTTTTGTTTAAAGGATGCTGTATTAGTAATACGCTGTCAAATCCTCATTAACCAAAATTCATCATTTGCCAGTAAAATACATCCCTAAATAAATAAAAAATCATGTTTCCTTCATGATAAAGTACAGTACTAAATAAAAGGACAAGAATAGAAAATAGAAATGTAGGGCAAGTTCTGTCACTCTTAACAGAACTGATTTTAAGTGCTTACCTGTGGATATCAAAATGAAGCTCAAAGGAAAATAATATACAGATGTTTCTATTTAAACTAATATTTACTGATGTAATTCTATTTTTTATGGAGTTTTAAATATCAATTTACATTTTAAAGCACGGGCCTTAAGCACAACTTGTCATGTCAAATTGATGTTATTGCCTTTAGAACTGTTATTCTCTGTCTGAAGAACAAGATTTTTAAGAGGAGCCTACATTTTACAAAAAAAAAAAAAATCCATTATTTAGCAGTTAAATAACATGAGACCCAGCTATCCTCGCCACTTCCACAAGCACAGAAGTACATAGAGACAAGCAAGTCAAAATCTGCTGTGGCATAAAGTTATTCCTTGTTCTCATCACCTGCTTTCAGGTCCCTTTACTGAATCGTTTGGTGGTCAGTTCTCATCCCTGAAATGAGCAGGATCTAGGAAGCATCACTTCCTTAAGGCATTTTCACCCCAAAGGTGGGAAAAGAGTTTTGCCAAACTTGTGTCTTGATTTTCTTTGTTTAAGAGTGCTTTTGCACTTGCAGTTCCTGTTGACGTCACTGATATGTGTGAGTACTTGGGACTTCTTAAAACCAGGCCCAATTTATTTAATTTCTTTTAAAGAAAAAATGCATATTGGACATCCAGATTTTAAGCCATCGACCAAATTAAATAGATAATTTTAATAGCAGGGTTGAAAAATAACCAGTTTAGAAACTTGCAGCACTTGTTAAAATGATCTAATACCATTTTGAAGTCATAATGGCAAGAGTTAGCACAAACAATTTATGTGCAGTATTTAATCATATTGCCAAACAAGAACATAGCTGTGTTTCATCACGCAGGTAGCTGTAGTTCTGAAAAGCAGTTTTGTTTCTCTTTGCAAAAAAATACATGTGCATTTACTCATTGTGACTGACTCTTGTGTATACAAGAGCAAGATAGATCCATTGTCAGTACTAGTAGCCTTAAATAAACTGCTATCTACAAGGACTCCTGTTCCCACAAGGAGGATAGAAAAGTGATGACAAAGCCACAATGTATTATTCTGTTCAGCAAAAGAAAGCTTAGTGTCACAAGTTCCTGTTTTCATTGAAGTTGATTTTACTTTGTCATGAACTACTGTATTTTGCCCTTAGCAAATACAACTGTTATGAAGCAAGGGAGAAATCTAATCATGGAAGAGAACTAAAGAAGCAAAGCATAATGATCTGATCTTCCATTACTTAATCAGCTGCTTTAAAGCATATAGAGCTTTCTCTGACTTTTCCATTAACGTACATTAATAAATAGCCTTTGAATTGTCTGGTTCACCTGTGTGTGTATTTTTTAAAAGTCATTGGTGAAAGAAAACTGATTAAGTGTAATGCTGTAGTAAACACGAGGCTGCCATGGATGTGTCCATAGTATAACAACAGATGGCACAGGTTAAATCCATTAGCAGTCACTTGGCAAGGAGGCTGAAAAAGAGAAAGGAGACAGATACCAGATGTAATATAATACTTAATATAATAGTTCCATAGCTTTAAAACCAAAACATACTTCATCTTCCTGCCTCTCTCACGCAAACTATCCTCAGCTTTCAATGAGAAATTTTAAAAATCCATTATTTCACATTAGGAATTTTTTAAAAATCTGCACAACACTTACCCTAGGATATTAATGGCCAGAAAAAGAGGAAGTTTATTATTACTTAAGTGGAAAATTTAGGATCAGAAGTAATACACAGTTGTCAAACAGTAATGGAAAGCTAGTTTGGCATAGGAAATTTGTTTATTTGAAATATGCAGAGTAAAATGGACAGATTAACTGGCTATCAAGTGCTTTCAAATTAAATAAATTTCCCACCTCTTTGTTTATTGTACTGCTGCACTTCAGTTCTCTAAGTACTAGAATGCCATTCTTGGTATACTTTATTCTTGTTTTCTATGTGAAGTTTATGAAGGGAGGAAAAATATTTTTAGTGTTTTAATGTTGCTTTTAGCTTTAAAAGCTTAATGGACAATACAAAGGTCTGTGTTTTCAGAAGATAATTATCCTGTTATTGTTCCCTTCGAGCTCTTTAAAATGGCAATGCATTGTTTCTTTAAGGGGACAAAGCTGCTAACTCCTGTACTAACTCTGGTGGATATGATTATTATCTCTCTTTTTTTTTCCCTCTTCTTTCAAAGGTTTGGAGTTCATGGGAAAAAAAAGGGTATATTTGGTCACCATTAAATCAATCTCACCTCATATCCTTTCATAAGTGTGAAATTAATTCTGAGTGATACTGATTATAGCAACTGTATCCTGACCCTGGTCAAACCTAATTATTATTTCATGTAGTGTCACACTCCATTATTGTTTCCAGGTAATGTGGTCTCTCTTTTAACTCAGCAGCTTTTGCAGGCAGCTCCTTGTTAATGAATAGGAAGAAGGGGGAAAAAAAAAAAGAGTCTCAAATGACCTCTTTTTCATTGTGAAAAGATATGTGGATTGATAAATACACTAGGATGTGTTATTATCCATGATTCAGTTTTACAATTAGTGAACAGCTGGTATGTGGAAAGTGAGATGACTGCTTCCCATCAGTATTAATGTTGATTGCCAACAGACACCAGAGAGCATACCAGTATCACTCTTTTAGAGAAGACAAAAATGTGAAACAAAAATAATTTTACATCACGTTAGGAGATGTAGATTTAAATGCTAACTTTCTAAAGTTTATGAATTAAATGCCTTTTCTTAAAGTATCATTTATATGAGGCTTACTTATGGAATTGAAATAAGACTAACAAGGATTGTGAAAGGTCAATCTACTTCAAGTCCACAAAATAACAAGGAGATAGTGCAAGGAGGTGTAACACTGCAGTTGGTTATAACAACTTCTGTTAATCACAAATATGAAAGCAGGTTGGCAAGGTGTGCTGTGGGCAGTCACTCCTCGAACCCAATGCCTGCAGTTGCTTAGGCAGTTATCAGCAACTGTACAGGAAGGCATGGTGCCTTTCAGAGCAGCAAACGTGGGAGCAGGGTGTTGCAGGGATTCACACTGCTCACCGGGTTGAGGTAGGCTCCAGTTCTGGAGCTCTTCCCAAAGTAGGTTTCTTCTACTTACAAAAGCAAAGAGGAGACTGACCTCCTCTGCCATACTACTAATCATCAATAGATGACTCTTCTACTTCATTGCACACTTACATTACAAGAGGCTTTTTGAATAAGGTGTTTCCATTTAGAGAATTTCCTCCCCTGAGAGATCTTCACTTTTCTGCCTATGATTAGCATTATTTGCAGGAGGTTGTTAGATTATTTCATTCTTCTTTGCTTTGGGTCCTTATATTATATTATAAGATTTTTTTTCTTCCAAGTCTCAATGCTTTCCACCTTCTTAGCTGGGATCAAGAACTTCTTTATGTTTTGTTACCAATCCTGTCATGCCTTTTTTTTTTTTTTTTTTTCCCATTGCAGGTGTCTCTGGTTGTATCCTGTTATACATGGTAAAGGCAAATCTTACACTCCCAACATCTTACAGGTATGTATTTTCTATTTTTTATTTTTTCAATTCTTCTTTTAGTGAGGCTTGAAAGCTTGTCATTCTCTTTATTACAAGACCTGCTATATGGTAGGCATTGCCTACCATGGGCTACCATTAAAGCAAGTTTAGGATACTCCACGCATTTAAGAAGATAATTAGAACTCTAAATTAGCTGTAGTCCATAACACTGTATTAATCTGTACTCCAGCAGACAGACTAGATTCAGAAAGCAAGTATAACTGCATGCTAGTACATTAGTTTATCTGAGACAATCATGATAAAATATCATTTAAGCTTTACAACTGCTGCAGCACAAGTTAAGCATGTTCACATTCTAAGCATTACTTTTTAATTTAAAGCCAATGTGGACAGGATAATAGAACTTTATAACTGTGTTAGGGAAAGGCTCATAGCCTAACTGAAGAGCTCTACCTAAGGAATATATGATATTTAGCAGTATTAGTTCAAAAATCTCAATTCCTTTGCATTAAAGAAATGAACAGATATTCAGATCTTCCTTTAACAGAGGAGGAAACTGAAATAAAGAACTTGGCGAGCCAAAACAGTTACAAAACTGAGAATGGAAGTGAAATCTTTCAATTTCAAATCCTGACCTTTATCCACTTAATCAGGCTATAAGACTGTGAAGTAAAAAGTGTTGTTTTATCTATGAAAGCATCCTCATCTTGCCTACATTAATTGACCAAAAAAAAAAAAAACAGAAGTAAATAGAGCTTATCCATGTGTACTTTGAACAACAAAAAATTGCCAAATGTTACTTACTACTTACAGGTTAAGTTGTATTATTTACCACTAAGATAGCGACTTACATGTGATATATGTTTTGATATGGGATGTTTTTAGCAGTGGAAAATCCATATAATATAGTTTGGAAAGGGCCTTGGATTTTGTGACTGACCAATAACCCCTACCATGGAAGAAGACTCAGAGGAGACAGGCAAAGGATGAAGTGCCCCTGAAGCTCAGGAACCATGTAGGATGCAACTCATTAATCACAGCTGTTGCACGGAGAACTGACACATCTCAACATATAGAGCACCAGAGGATGGCCTTGGTGTTAGATAAGCAGCTATATCTGTTGAGTGGAACAACTGGTGTAAATGCTTCTTCCTGAGTAGATCAGAAGAATGTGAATGTCTCCCTGAGATTGGCTGGACCAGCATGAGGGAAGCGTATGCATGGCTCAGCCCAACATAGGGAATAAAACCTGAACAACTAACAAAGGACTTTCCAAGAGAGCAAGGGGCTTGAGCTGGCTTCAACTCACGTATTCCTTCCTGGCGATCAGGGACGGCCAGCATTGTGATGGTGAGCACGTTATAGAGACCAGTAATGGCCATCACATTGGTACTGTGACAGAAGTGTATAAGTGCACACTCATATTGTGATTTCGGTATGTTGCTGAATAACACTGTTAAATCAAAAATTCTGTGTAACATCAAATATCTTAATATAAAAATACACTTTAATATTAAACCTTGTACTCTCTGTATGTGTGGAATATCAGAAAGACCCTAGTCAGAGAGTACTGGACTCTGACAGATTTACAAACCACTGTCATGACTTCCACAGGTACTTTTTTGTGCTAAAGAAATATTTTAGTAATGGTAAGAAACTTTAGTCACTGATGTAGAAAGAGACTAGATAACATAGACCAACTGCTCTGGAAGCTAACTCAGACTCTTTGTCCTAGTGAAAAAGGTGGGTGTGTTGGGATGAAAGTGGTTCAGTGCTATTATCCTTAAAATTCATTTTGCTGAAACATTGTATAGGAAGCATAATTCCTTCTTCTACTTACTCAGCTATTATAAGGTATGAAACAATTAAGAAAAGCCTCATTAAAATGTTTGCTATAATTTAAAGCTAGCTCAATTTGGAAAACATTTGATTCTTTGTCTTTCATGTAATATTGTGATCCATCTGTTTGCAATTCCTTCTTGTTTGTTTCAGTGTTGCCATTGCAGTCCTTGCCTTTCAAGTACCAAGTAAATTGCTGAAAAATACATCTTTTTTTTTATTTATTTATTATGTAGACAGCATGCTCCTATAGAAGGAAATACTTTATTATTATGGACACTAACATTTCATCTATTGTAGCTACTCTCCCCTTTTTCAATATAAGTATATCCATTAAGAGTCTATTTTTTAAATTCTTTTCTTATAATGACTTCAAAAGATTTGCTCCTCAAAAAAGGCATGGTAATCAAATTATAAATGTTAATATATTTCCTTTTTCATAACTGCTTTGTAGTATTCTTGTGCAAGCCAAGCACTTAACAACAAAAGTGTGCTACACATATGCCAGAATTCCAACCTAGCATCTCTGTGTAAATGGAATTACTTTCAGACAACTGAGAAATTCCCCCCCAAAAAAAGAATTGCATTAGAAGATACAAAGCTTACAAATGGTTGGGCTTTTTTCCTGCTTATAAAAACAATATCTTATCAGGACAGAAAATAAATTTAAAGGGAAAAGCAGAATGAATATGGCATAAAGTGATGTTGCAGAGGTTTGGCAAGTTTCTGGTTTTTTAGTATCATCAGATAATCCAGGTTGGATGGGACCTGTCATTTCCATGAGTTCTGCCTTCCCAGGATTTGGCATTTATCATTGAATTTCATCAGGTTCCTGTTGACCCATTTCTCTCACCTGTCCAGGTCCCTCTGTATGGCAGACCAGTTCCCCCCATTTGGAGTCATCTGCAGACTTCATGAGGGTGCCCTCTGTCCCCTCCTCCAGGTCATTGATGGAGATGTTAAACACCCAGCATTGTTTTTTGCCATTTTTTGAATATGGGCCATTTGCCTTTCTCCAGTTCTCAGGGATTTTCCCCAATCTTCACAAAATTTCAAAGGTGATAGAGAGCAGCCTCACCAAGACATTGTCCAGCCCCCTCGGCCCCCTCAGGTGAAGCCCATGGGGTCCCAGGGACTTTTGCAGATCACGTTCTCCCCTCGCAAACAATCCCTGACTCATGCCTCATCCCTGACTGGTAGCTCCCCTCCTCCTTAAGCCCTGTCAGTAAGCACAGAGGCCTGACAGACCTTTGCAGTGAAGACCAAAGCAAAGAGGACAGTGAATACCAAAGCCTTCTCTATGTCTGCTGTCACTAAATCAACTGCTCCATTCCGCAGCAGTCCCACATTTTCCTTGTTTAGCCTTTTACTGCTAATGTAGTAGTAGAATTTCTTGTTGCCCTTGACATCCCTTACAAGTCTCAACTTGCTTTGGCTTTTCTGATACTATCCCTACATGCCCAGTTTTCTGAATTTCCCCTTTGTAGTCTGATCCTGCTTCCCACTCCTATACGCTGCCTTTTTGCATTGAAGCTGTGCTATGAGTTCCCCACTTATCTAAGCCAACTCTTGATTTCCTGGGTATTGAGATGGACCATCATTGCACACGGAGGATGCTGTCCTTAAAGACATGCCAGATTTCTTGAGCTCTTTTGCTCTTCAGAGCTACTTCCCATGGGATCCCACCTACCAGTTTCTGAATAAGCCAAAATCTGCTTTCCTAAAGTCCAGGGTCTGTGCTCTGTTGCTCTCCTTCTCCCCCCTCAGTATGCTGAACTCCATGATTTCACTGTCCCTACAGCCAAGATTACCATTATCATGTTCCCAGCAAGTCCTCCCTTGTTAGTGACTAGAGGATGCAGCTGTGCAGCACTCTTGGTTGGCCCATCCAGAACCTGTATCAGGAAGTTACACTAACACTCTCCAGAAATCCTCCTGATTGCATGAGTCCCACCACATAGCCCTTCCAAGAGATGTGAGGGAGGTTAAAGCCCCCCAGGAGGACTGGGTTCTGTGACACAGAGATTTCCCCGCGTTGTTTAAAGAAGACTTCGTCCACTCCATCACCCTGAGCAGCAGGTCTGTAGCATCCCCCCACTATGGTGTCAGCTTTACTGGCCACTCCTCTGACCCTGACCTATAGGCTCTCACCCACTTGTCATCTGTTCCCCAGATCTGAATACCCCTTCATATGGAGGGCAGCCCCCCTCCTCATCTCCCCTGCCTGTCTACCCTGAAGTGCTTGTGTCCATCCATCACAGCATTCCAGTCACATGAGCTGTTCCACTACCTCTAAGTTATCCCAGTGATGTAGTTTTGTGACTACATGTAGGGGCTTTAGTCCCTTCTGCTCATCTCCCAGGCTACCTGTGTACATGCATATACACTTGAGATGTGTGTCCCTTTGCTGCTTTATTTCTGAGGTCTCGCTTGTTCCTGTCACTTTACATCCATTGTTTTCTACCCTATCCATTTCTTCACTTAGCTGTGGGTTACCATCTCCTTCCCTGTCATTCCTAGTTTAATGCTTTCATCACCAGTTTGGCCAGCCTGTTGACAAAGATGCTCTCATCCCACTTTGTCAGGTGGATCTTGTCTCTTCCCAGCAGTCTTCAATCCATAAATTTGGTCCTGTGGTCATAAAAGTTAAATCCCTGTTGATGACATCAACTGTGCAACCAGGCATTGACCCACAGGATCATTCAGCTCCTCATCAAGCCTTTCCCTTCACTAGAAGAATTGATGAGACACCACCTCGGCCCCCACGTCCTTGACCTGAGCTGTGCAGTCACTCCTGATATGCTCAGGGTTTCCTTTAGCCATATCATTCATGCCCACAGAGATGAGCAGGTGGGAGGGTGTCGCAGTTGTGGCGGCCAAAAACACAAACAACTGGGGTAGATGCAATGCAAACTACGCTTTATTGTTTTTCAGGTACATTATTTATACCGAGCTCTCCTCGTCGTGGCTGCTGCTTATTGGTGAGGACTACAAAGGACAGTAGCTAGTAACAGAGTTATGATTGGATGATTCTTAGCTTGGCCAGTTTCTGCTCCGTGGCCAAACCTCCTTAAACTTGTTAATAACTTTCTGCTGTCTCCATGTGAACTCCCTATCTCATAGATACACTCTAATCTTTTCAAGGTCAACATTCTCTGCTAAGGGAGCCAGGGATTTCACAGACCAGCTGCAATCCCTGACAATTCCCCCTTTTTGTATTTGTGCTACAAAAATGGCACTAACGGTTTGCTGCAGGGCCCTTTGCAGCAGACCGATCAAGCAAGGTACCATTAATAACACAATTACAATAATTACCAAAATCAGCAAACCTGTTTTCACTAGAGATGGTAACCACCCAGACAAACCCCGATGGCAAACAACTTATTTAACCACTCCCATCCATCATCCACTTGCAACTTGCGTACTCTGTCAGTTAGAGCAACTGTAGTCTTTACCCTCGCCTCGAGTCTGGATCTCTGGTCTCATTGATCCATTGCCAGCATATTAGGCAGCAGTTGAAGCCCTTGTATTCGGCTCGTGCAGATACCCGCCACCAATCGGCTTCTCCGTTGGAACTCCCACCAGACACATAGAAAAAGGGATTTTGAGGATCGCTAGTAGCCAGGCATATGGTGCTTTGATTGATTGATGGCGTTGGCTAGGGTTATCCAGATGTTGCTGCCAGTTCTTCGGGGAGGGGCTGGAGGCCAATCTCCTCCTCCATAACTTCCGAGGATGAGGAGGGCGGCGACTGCAACGCAGGTCGCACGCACCGTGCTGGAACCCATCGTGGTCCACTCTCTGTGGAGACACAAGCATATCCCCTTCCCCAAATTATGAGCTCGTGTGGCCCAGACCATTGGCCAGTAACCAGATCACGAACTTGCACCGGTACCCGCTGTGATACCTTTTCTGTTGTAGTCAAAGAGGAAAAATGCGAAAAAAAGGGGTGATAGAGTAGAGTTGTTAGGGAAGGAAAGAAAGTTAAGCACATATACAGCTTTATCTAGTCTTGTCTGTGGGGACTCCCCCTGCATTCCCCCTTTTTGTTTTTGTACGAGGTGCTTCAGAGTGCCATGTAAGCGTTCAACAATGGCTTGGCCTGTAGAGGAATGGAGAATCCCAGTCATGTGGTGAACACCCCATTCATTTAGAAAACTCTGCACCTTTTTGGAAACATAGGCAGGACCATTGTCAGTTTTTACTGTTTGAGGAATACCGAGAGTTGCAAAGGCACGTTGAAAATGGTGAATTATGTGTAAAGATTTCTCCCCTGCTTGGGCTGTAGCTCAAGCAGCGTGGGAAAATGTATCAACAGAAACATGGACAAACCGAAGCCGCCCAAATTCAGAGATATGGGTGACATCCGTTTGCCACAATTGTAACGCTTGTAGGCCTCTCGGGTTAACTCCATAGAAAACAGGTGTCTGCTGTCCTTGACAATCAGGGCAGGCAGCAACTATAGATCGTGCCGGGAATTGTGTCAAGCCAAATTGTCGACTCAGCACCGAGCTGCCCTGGTGAAAAAAACTATGAGATAATAAAGTCCGCTGGTGTTTGTTAGGGAGCGGATCCAAGGCCACAGCAGACACAAGGGCATCAGTCCTTGCATTACCCTCAGCAAAGAAGCCAGGTAATGCAGTATGACTGCGAATATGTAGTACAAAATAGGGTTCGGTTCTCTGTTGTATTGCAGCCCATAGGTCTAAGAGTACCGAAAACAATGGACGTTGATCAATAAAAGACAGAACCGTCTTATCTAGCCGTGCAACTAGATTGGCAACATAAGCAGAGTCCATAACAATATTCACAGGTTGGAGAAACATTTGAAAAGCTACGGCCATAGCTCGCAGCTCCGCTATTTGAGGTGATCCTTCTTGTAAGATTACCTTGTCATGCCATTCTTGGTTGTCGTACCATACCACAGCAGCTTTGCCAGTCTTTCCAGATCCATCTGTAAAGACAGTGAGTCCATCAACTGGCCCCATTTGGCTCAAGTGCTTTTGACCCACCGTAATTTCCCGAAAAAGCTTAATAAGCGGATGTGAGGGCAAATGATAAGAGATCTGCCCATGAAAATCAGCCATAGCTGCTTGAACTTCATACTTGTTGGCTAAGCACCATTCAAAATACCACGTTTGTATTGGGACAACAATGTGATACGGATCCCTTCCTGTCAGTTCCACACATCTTTTACGAGCCTTCATAATAAGGCCTGCTAGAAGTTCAAACAATCCTGGTGCAGTCTTTCGAGGTCGAAAAGGTAAAAACAGCCATTCCAGAATATGTAAAGGATCTGTCCATTCAGGGTTCCATTGCACCAAGGCACCAAAAGGAGTTGCCCGATCAATGAAGACAAACAACTGAACTATCTGTAATGGGTCAATGCGGGATACAAATTTAGTTTGTAATAACGACTCCACCTGTTGGATTGTTTGAACCGCTGCAGGACTCAAAGTCCTAGGTTCAGAAGGATTAACAGAATGCTGGAGCAGTTCCAATAAGGGCTGCAGCTGGGAATTTGTGAGACCAAGATAGGGTCTAATCCAATTCAGCGACCCCATCAATTTTTGGACATCAGTAAGTGTTTGAACGTTAACACTAAGTTTGATGGGTTGGGGCGTCACTCGTCGGGCAGTGACTGTAAGCCCTAAATATTTCCAGGGCTCAGTTCTTTGCACCTTCTCTGGTGCTATAACCAAGCCAAAATGCTGTAAGGATTGTCTAGTTACTTTTTCTAGATCGTTCAGCTGCTCCCTTTTCTGGGCTGCAAGCAAAATGTCATCCATGTAATGGTAACAATAACAGTCTGGAAATTGCTCCCGAACAGGAGATAAAGCTTGAGCAACAAACGATTGCCAAATTGTTGGCGAATTTTTCATACCTTGAGGTAACACCTTCCATTGATATCTTTTGGCTGGCTCAGAATGGTTTATAGGTAATACAGTAAAAGCAAATTTTTCCCTATCCTGGGGTGCTAATGGAATGGTAAAGAAACAGTCCTTCGGGTCTATTACCACAATATCCCAGTCCATAGGGATCATTGAGGGTGCAGGAAGGCCGGGCTGTAAAGCTCCCATGGTGGCCATGGCAGCATTTACCTGTCGTAGGTCATGTAAAAGTCGCCATTTGCCAGATTTCTTCTTAATTACAAATACAGGGGTATTCCAAGGACTGTGAGAGGGTTCAATGTGCCCTGTCACAAGCTGTTCTGACACCAATTCTCGCAGGGCTTGCAACTTTTCCTCTGCTAGGGGCCACTGATCCACCCACACAGGCTTGTCAGTTAACCAGCTTAAAGCAAGTGTGGGTCGACGAACACCCTGCAACGCAGTGGCCCCCGTCAAAAATCCGTCGTAATCCTAACCCCCCATTGTCCTAAACAATCTCTTCCCCACAAGTTCAGGGGCGCAGAGGTTATGTATGGTTTGATCGTTGCTATTTGCCCTTCAGGATTGGTGATTAGCACAGGTACAAGAGACATGCCCCCTTGAGTGGATCCCCCCAGCCCTACTACACCCATTCCAGTGTTCACAATGGGCCAAGACAACGGTCAGGAATGTTGAGAGATAATAGTCACATCAGTGTCCAACAAACCCGTAATCTTCAATGTTGATGGTGAATAGCCTTTGCTGGAGATGGTACACGTCATTTGTGGCCTCTGCGCTGATACAGTTTGCGACCAGAAAACTTGAGGTGGACCCGTAGAACCAAAGCCTCCTTCTCGTCGCTTCTTAAGTTCTGTGTGAGGAACACAACTCAAAAAAAGACACAAGTTGAGCAACACGGGTACCTTTGGGAATGGTTACTGCGGGATAGGGAGTAGACATCATAGCACAAACTTGCCCAGTATAATCCGAATCAATAACACCTACATGAACAATTAATCCACTCAAAATACTGCTAGACCGTCCAATTAATAATGCACTGAGTCCTTGACCTATAGGCCCCTTTGCATCCAGAGGCACTTTAACAATATCCGTAGTTGACAGAGTTACTGTGTCGGAGGTGGATACATCCATGCCTGCTGATCTACGGGTTTTCCCTGTGAGATGGTCGCAGAGGGATAAGCCATCGGAGGTGCTCTCATGCATGGAATCGCTGTGTGAGGTACTTGTGTCCCCGCGCGCCTCCTCGCGCTTGCTTCCTCGTTTCCCGTCAAAGAATAGCCATTAATATGGAATTTAGATCGACGGTGTCTGGCAAAATGCCCTATCCTGCCGCATCGATTACAAGTATTGTCCACAGGCTTGGCAAAATGCCCTGCCGCTTTGCCTTTTCACTTAGCAGCTGCACTCTGAAACAGGCAAGCAGCCTTGATATGCCCCTCCTGACCACACCCAAAGCACTTGGGATTGGGATGAAGAACTGCAGCTAGAGCAGTCATTTTATGTGTTATTGTTCCCACTCTTGAGCAAGCTGTTACCATATCAGGAATAGTTGGGTTCCCTGGCATTGCTTCAATTATTTTCTGACAATCTTCATTAGCATTATCTTTAGCTAGCTGAGTGCACAGTCTCTCTCTCAAGTCATCATCCTCTACTTGTTTTTCTAATGATGTAGCAATCCGTTCAACAAATTGTAAGAATGGCTCTTTAACCCCTTGCTCGATTGTTGTATATTTAGGACGGGGCGAGGCCAGCTCCATAGTTCGTATCAGAGCTGACATACCTAAACGTTGCGCCTGTTCAAGAATACTAGGGTCCCACTGACCCTGAAGATCAGGGTTAGCAAAAAGACCCGTTCCCATCAAAGCGTCAACCCCAACTCCCTGCCGCGGATCTCCTTGCGGCAATCGCATGTTATCTAGTGCAGCCCGCTCAGCTAACCTCCTCCAGTGTGCCATAAACACTTGATTCTCTACAGGCTGGAACAGAATCTGAGCAAGATGGGTTATATCATACGGGGCTAAAAGATCCGCATTAATAATTCGGATCAGCCGCATTACCTCTGAAGAGTTAATACCATATTTTGATGCACATGTCTGCAGGTCTTGCACTACTTTCCAGGCAATCGTGCTGTGTTCATCCCTTCTTCCAGAGTTGGGGGCCGCCTTAAACACAGGAAAAGCTCCCAAACCACAGCCGACAACTTGAGTGGAGGCCTCTGAGGGGCAACCGATCTTATCTAACAAATCCCATTGCCCCATTTCGGCTGCCTTTTTTCTAACCTGATCCCAGAATTTGCCAGGCTGTCGCGGCAACACAGTCACCGTGGCGGGGGGGGGGGGGGGGGGAGAGTCCAGGGTTCAGCTGCTAATCTCAAGGTCCGACATTGAGAACTCCCTATAGTCTCTTTCACAGAAGGACGAACAGCAGAAACCGCCTCCTCCTCCTCATCCGAGGAGTCTTGGGGCAGCGGGGGTGGGAAACATTTTTTACTGCGGATTTCTTCATCATTTTCCTTCTCCCCCTCTCCAGGAGGAGAAGAGGGAAGCACAGGTTTATTCAAAGCCTCCCACTCGGCCAACTGTTGCGCAGGTGTCTTATAGAGGGGGGGCAAAAACTCACTGGGAGACTTCCCCCGTCACCGCATCTTAACCAGCTCATCGGGCAAGGGGTACTTATGACTCGAGTTGGTTTCATGTTTCAACGATCCAGAGGCGCCCGTGGAGCACTGAAAAGCGTCCATTTGCTCCGTAACAGACTCTATAGGAGAAGGATGCTTCTCCTGGTCCTCTCTGTCTTCCCCCAATAGAGGGATACTTTCCAGCATCACCGGAATGCTCTCCTGGTCGTGCTCCGCTTTCCAATCCTCCAAAGTCTCCTGCAGCAGTCGCCAAGTAGTAGGTAAACCCTCTACCTCTTTAGAGCCTCTAAAAAGGGCATCCCACAGCTTATCACCGACCTTCTGCCAAGCGCTCACACTAAATGCAACAGCTGAAGTGGCTTCAAACCCCTGTCCTCGGCACCAGAGCAACAGGCGGCGTAACGCATAGTCAGTAACTTTAATACCTCTCTGAGCAAGTAAGGCCTTCCATGTAGATAAAACTAGGGCTTCCTGCTTTGTCAGGTTTTGCCCCATGTCTGTGTATTTCCGCTCTCTGCAGCGCACCTTCGAGAGGTGACAGTCCTGTTCGCACCTTCAAGGGGTGTCAATCCCGTTCCCGGCGGCTCACCTTCACAAGGAGTCAAATCACAGGTCTGGACCACACAGCTTCCCTGCTGCTCTCAAGTTCTGCCGGGATCCGCCACCACCGCCAGTCGCCAGGCGGTCCACTTCTTATTATCACGTCGGGGTCACCAGTTGTCGCAGTCGTGGTGGCCAAAAACACAAACAACTGGGGTAGATGCAACGCAAACTACGCTTTATTGTTTTTCAGGTACATTATTTATACCGAGCTCTCCTCGTCGTGGCTGCTGCTTATTGGTGAGGACTACAAAGGACAGTAGCTAGTAACAGAGTTATGATTGGATGATTCTTAGCTTGGCCAGTTTCTGCTCCGTGGCCAAGCCTCCTTAAACTTGTTAATAACTTTCTGCTGTCTCCATGTGAACTCCCTATCTCATAGATACACTCTAATCTTTTCAAGGTCAACATTCTCTGCTAAGGGAGCCAGGGATTTCACAGATCAACTGCAATCCCTGACAGGAGGGAATAGTCTGAGAGACAGAGAAGTCTTGGTGATATCTCCACAATGTCCTTGATCTGAGCCCCTAGTAAGTAGCACATCTCCCTTGACATCAGGTCAGGTCAGCAGATGATGGCCTCCATCCCCCACAGCAGGGAGTCACCCACTACTATCACTTGTTGTTTCCTCCTGAACATGCATGATTCAGGCTTAGTTGTGATGCTTCTCCAGACAGGAATTTCTGCCCCTTACCTGCTACCAGGCACTGAGCCTATTCTGCAGCTGCAGATCTACAGGCAGAGCAGGAGCTGTCCTCCTGTTGCTAGAAGTCACAAACTTCCAACCTTAGCCATCATGGTAGTCTGAGTCTCTATTTGCCCCATAGTCAGCCACTGTATCTAGCTGCCTCTTTCTGCACAGTTAAGGTTCAGGCTCTGATCTCTGTGAGGATCACTTACCTTCTTAGTTTGGCAACACACCTCCTGGCCAGCATACCTTTCCTGCAGGCAAGTACACCATCTCTACCTGCCCCAGCCCCAGGGGTAGGCATCAGGCACTGCCTACAGCCCCAGGCCTGGCAGTTGTCTGTTGCAGTTTGGAAGCTGGGGGCGGGGAAGGAGATACCAAATACTGTGTTAGCTGTGTGTCCAGTTCTGGGCCCCACAGTACAAGATGGATGTGGAACTGCTGGAGAGAGTCCAGCGCAGGGCTACAAGGATGATCAGGGGCCTGGAACATTTGCCCTGTGAGGAGAGACTGAGGGAGCAGGGCCTGTTCAGCCTGGAGGAGAAGGCTGAGAGGGGATCTAATCAGTGTCTATAAGTACCTCAAGGGATGCGGGAGGCCAGACACAACTCCTGAAGGCTTCAATATGAGTCTAAACAGAAATCACTTTATTCGCGTTACAGCACTCTATTTATCTACTACATTTCTGTTAAGTCATCTAGCCACGCATACACTTACATTGCGATTGGTTGCATACTACTGTCCACGCGTCTTCTACTGTACTAGGTTGGCTGTAGATATCGGGGCACACGTTTACATGATTGGCCCGCACGCAGTCTTCTATCCTGCACTGATAAGCTTGTTCACATGTTCTTCCTCTCCTACTTCTGTGTTCTTGCAGCTGGTGACTTTCCCATGATCTTTTCGCCTTGGTCTTAGTCCGGCTCATTGTATCTGTCTTCTACGGGAAGCCTCCGTTACTTAGATATGCTCCCACAATTCCCCCTTTTTGTTCTTGAACCAGCCAAACCTTCTTTACAGCATTCTCAATCATATTGGATACACATTTCAATAAACAAGGCACCACTAGTAGAATGCAAGATAGAATCAACAACACCATTCCAGCACTTCTAAATAACGAACAAAACCATCCCGAAATTCCCCATCCACTTAATGAATTGTCCAACCATGACAGACCCTCATCTTCTGTGACTTTATGCAAAATCTTTGCGTGATCCCAAATGTCTTGGACATCCATGAGTATTTTTCCAGACTGATCAATATTAGATATGTATTCGTGGTGGCTCTTCCAGTGTTGGTCTCCTACTCTCACAGAATAGCTACTTGCAGAATTTATATCCCCGCTATGGGTCAATTTGAGCTTTATGGTCGTCCAATGGCCTGTTTTGTTTTGAAAGGTGCCTAGATTCGGGCCTGATAAGTTATAATATATATACGGCACCGTGTTACTAACCAATTGAAGTATAAAGGGTGTTCCTTCCATTGCGACATTCTCCTGTGTACACTGATATGACGTATTGAGTAGGCTATACGGATTCAGGTCTGGCCAGTTGCTTAAAGGAATACCTAACACCAGTGCATCAAATTGATCTGCTGTCCCACAAAGCCAAGAACTCTTGATTTGGGTATAATTAACAATCCGCCTAAGAAGCATAACATATCCATTAGCGTTAAAAGCAGCATCAGCTCCTATAATAGCGTTAAAAGCAACATTACCTCCTAAAAGCCACAATGTGGCTCAAGGGAGGGAGTGCAGAGGACGGAGATGGTCTCTTTTCAGTGGTGGCCACTGATAGGACTAGAGGAAATGGCCGGAAACTGCAACATCAAAAATTCCATAGGAACTTAAGGAAAAATTTCTTAACAGTGAGGGTGACAGAGCACTGGAACAGGCTGCCCAGAGAGGTTGTGGAGTCTCCTTCTCTGGAGATCTTCAAAACCCGCTTGGATGCAGTCCTGCGCCACGTGCTTTAGGTGTCCCTGCGTATGCAGGGGGGTTGGACTAGATGATCTCTAGAGGTCCCTTCCAACCCTAAGCATTCTATGATTCTATGATTCTATGAATATACAGGTGATAATAACAGTAACACTTCTTCCATGTTTTCCTTCTGCAGGCTCACACTTTCCACAGCTAGGGTACCAGCTGCTTGCCTGCTACGTCTGATGTATGAGAGTTTGCTTCCAGCCAAGGTCTCGCCCATTTCGCTGGCACCCATCTGGTTCCAGTATCTGTAATGACACAGGCATACCCTTTTCCCCAGGTTATCAAGTCCAAAGGCCCTGTCCATTTTCCCGTGTTCCAGTCTCTCAGCATCACCTTACACAGGCCTGATTTTACTTCTGTCAGGGCTCCCTTTAGCCCAGCACTGTGTTTGACCATCGGAGGGACTAGGCTGTCCTGGGGTAATCTCAAAAAAATTAAAACATATACTGCTTTTGCCAATCTCTCTGCAGGCATAATTCCCAATTCTCCCCCTTTTTGTTTTTGAAGCTGGCGTTTCAGCGTTTGGTTCATACATTCCACTATGGCCTGACCAGTAAGGGAGTGTGGAATACCCGTAACATGCTCTATGCCCCAAAGATGGAAAAACTCTTGTGTCCTTCGTGTGACATAGCCAGACCCATTATCAGTTTTTACCATTTGTGGGACTCCCAGTGCTGCCATAGCCACCCGCATGTGGCGTTGGACATATTTGCTGGATTCACCCGTCTGTGCTGTGGCTCAGACGGCCATAGAAAAGCAGTCGACTGACACATGGACATATTTTAGTCTGCCAAACTCCGGTATATGGGTAACGTCCATTTGCCACAGTTCCAACAGACTGGTACCTCTGGGATTCACCCCAGTCAGGCGGCCGCCCATGAATTGCTGACAATCAGGGCAAGTTTGTATAATCCCTCGTGCCGCAGCGTCTGTCAGGTTAAACTGTCGTCGTAGTGCCTTGGCAGACTGATGGAAAAATTGATGGGAACGCTGAGCCTGTTGAAACTTATCCGGCATGGGGCCTGTCCATGCTGGGGCTACCAGCCGATCTGCCCGTTGGTTTCCCTCGGACAGCTCACCTGGTAAATTAGTGTGACTCCGAATATGTGTAATAAAATATGGCACCTCACGTTTGTCGAGCATGAGCCAGAGTGTTTTAAAGAGGGCAAACAGAGCTGCATCGCTAACTTCTTTCAGAATTGCGTGTTCCATGCGTTGAACAATACCTACTACATATAGGGAGTCACAGACCACATTCAGGGCCTGATCCGGCCAACGCTGAAAAGTCATGACGACAGCACGTAATTCTAGTTGTTGAGTGGAACCACTAAAGTCCGATAGCACCACCTCCTTCCAGACGTCTCCCTCTTTCCAGGTTAATGCTGACTTCTGTGATCTCCCTCCGGCATCTGTAAACACAGTCACTCCCTTAACCGGCGTTGGGGATCGCCGAGGAGGGCGCTCCTCGAATTGTCCAAGTTTGACTGTGGCCATAAAACTATGGGGTGGCAGGTGTACTCTAACCTGCCCTGGACAGTCCAAGAGGGCAACTTGAAGCGGCAGAGTTCTGTAAAGCTCACTGTAGGTATTCTGCAGCCAATGGCACAACGATAAAACTGGGTTCAAATCCTGCTATTTCCACTGCCCGAGATCGTCCTTTCAATATCAGCTGTGCAAAAGCTTCTAAACGAGTTGTCACCATACGCTTGGGTTGAATAGGCAAAAAATCCACTCAAGTATATGAAGGGGATCTCAATCCTCAAACCATTGCATTAATAGCAGCAGCGGGGAGTGGTTGTGGTTTAGCAAGAGCAAACCCACTGGTTTATCAGGGTCCCAGCGGCTGGCATATGCAGTTGATACCCTTTCGGATACCCTTTGTAGTGCTAGTTTTGCTTTGGGGGAAAGCTCACGTGGGGCATCAACTCCGCCTCCTCCCCTAAGGAGTTGTATGAGGGGTTCTATATCCGCGTTGGAAATACCGCAGACCGAGCGTACCCAATTAATATCGCCCAGGAGCTTCTGCACATCGTTTAGGGTAGTGACTTCTGTTCGCAGAAAGAGCTTTTGTGGCCTGACAACTGTTCTTGTAATCTCCCAGCCCAGGTACCGCCAAGCTGGCTGCCGTTGTACTTTCTCTGGCGCTATCTGTAGACCTCCCGCTCCTAGGATCTTTTCCATCTCTGTCAGCAGACTTTCTGCCTCCAGATGCTTTCTGGCTACTAAGATATCATCCATATAATGGTAGATCAGTAGTTCAGGGTGTATCTGATGGATGGGAGTTAATGGCCACGAGACATGGAGCTGGCACAGGGTGGGCGAATTTTTCATACCCTGGGGAAGCACTACCCAATGATATCACTGCATAGGGGCTTGTTTGTTAACTGAGGGTACAGAGAACGCGAATTTTTCATGATCCTCAGGATGCAATGGTATGGTAAAGAAACAATCTTTTAAATCGATTATTAAGATGTCCCAGTCTTTTGGGATCATCACAGGCGATGGTAAGCCTGGTTGCAATGCTCCCATATCTTTCATAACTGCATTTACTTTCCGCAAATCATGCAGCAATCGCCACTTCCCAGATTTTTTGGGGATAGTAAAGACAGGAGTATTCCAGGGGCTAGTTGAAGGCTGTATATGGCCCTTTTCTAATTGCTCTTGTACTAATGCTTGTAAGTGAGCAACCTTTTCTGTAGAGAGCGGCCACTGGTTGATCCAGACAGGTGTACTAGACGTCCAGGATAATTTTATCACCGGTCGCTCTCTCCCAGTGACCGCCACTAGAAAACCTGTTGATCAGTAACCAATCGCGCACCTAGCTGGCTTAGCGCGTCTCGTCCTAGCAGCGATACTGGTGCATTGGTGACATATGGTTTAATACGGCAACATCCGCCATCTGCCATACAGCATTGAACTAGCTCCTTACTAACACGCATTGTTTGCACTCCACCTACCCCCATAACAGGAATCAATGGAGTTTCTAATGGCCAGGTGTGAGGCCAGGCAGCCACACTGACAATCGTTACGTCCGCCCCAGTGTCCACTAACATTGAAATTGATGTCTGATGCCCACATGGGTGTTTTAATGTTACCCGTTCCATTGGTTGTCGTTTTGAGATGTCCATTGCCAGGTGTATTTCAGGGGTCCCGGTTGAGCCAAAACCCTGTTTCCCTCTGATTTTTGATTTAGATTTGGGAATGCATGCAAAAAACGGCACTAACTGTGCGATCTTCTCCCCAGCCGGAACATGAATCGGCGGACTGGGGGTCCAGACCATCACATGAATGGTACCTGTAAAGTCCGCATCGATCACGCCAGGCAATACAAAAAGGCCTTTGCGTGTAACCGATGAGCGACCTAACAGTAGTGCACTTGATTCTTTTCCCAGGGGGCGCAAAGTAGTGGATGGGACGCATTGTACACTGGAGTCGGTGAGCATTGCGTCTACTGCAAGGGCACTGTCCACTCTAGCACTCCCTGTTGTGGCGGTGGTGATGCTATCCAAGCTCCCCGGGATCTTACTTTCATCGGCTCGCGAGATCCCAGCGCGCTCGCCTTCCCGTTTCCCAACCTGGTTCCGTTTGCGTGTGCCTGGGAGCGGCACTCCTTCTCCCGGTGACCAAACCTCCCACATCTATTGCAACCTCCATTAAACGCATATCCGTCACCCCTTTTATCGAACTGGCACTGGGCTTTGAGATGACCGGGGCGTCCGCACTTAAAGCAGCACGGGTTGTTTTTGTTAACTAAAGGTCGTACGGCTGCTGCAAATGCACATGCCATGTAATTTGCCTTTTGCTCATCTGAGCCAATACGCTCACAAGCCTCCATCATTTGCGCGATCGAGGCATCCCATGGTAGTGCACTAAGCGCTCGCTTACACTCCACAGCAGCGTTCTCAACCGCTAAAGACATCAGCATGGCTTCTCTCGCTTCTGGAGTCAGAGGCACATTCTAGGGCCTCTCGCAAGTGCTCTAAGAAAGACATATACGACTCCCCGCTTGCTTGTTTTACCTTTGTGTAAGGTGGAATCGGTTTCCCATCCTCAGGTATAGATCACGAAGCTTCCCTGGCTAAGTCTGCCGACATGCGTAGCACCTCAGGAGGAAGTCGTGCTTGATCTGCAGGGTTAGCAAAATTTCCAGATCCCGTTAAGGCAGCAGGCCCTCCTAGGCGCAACGGATCCCTGTCATGCCATTCCATGTTATTGAGGCCTGCAATGTCACAGTCCTCTGTCCAGCGGGAGCGCCCCAGGACTTCTTGCATAGGGGTCAAAATTACCTGCATGAGCTGGCACAGGTCAAAAGGTGTCAGCAAGTGATTTGATAGAATTGAATTAACAATAGCCTGGGTGAAGGGACCATGTAAGCTGTATTGCTGCACCGATTTATGTGCCTCTTTCACTAAATCAAATGATTAAGGTGTCCACTGATTTGGCTGACTCTGAGGACCCGCTATTACAGGAAATGCTGACAACGCTCCTTGCCTCACTAATAACAGTCTCATCTTGTTAAGTCCGGTTCCCAATCCGCGAGCGAGAAAAGAGCAGAGAGGCCTGTATATGCAAGATCCAGCTTTATTACCAGCTAGCTGGGTTCCCCAGCTCACCCTCAAAGGGGGAATCTTGCACAAGGACCCCCCTGGTGCCGCGTGCAGGGTTTATATACCAGCAAGGGGTTGGGCAGTTACACAAAAACTAGGTATTTCCTTTTAAGGTCCGACCGCTCCAGATTCTCTTCGGATTGGTCGTAAGGAGTGTCTCTCCTCGAAATCTTCCCGCGCCACGGCGGCAGCTCCGCCTCCAGCAGCCACTCGGCCCTGCCCGGCAGCCAATGGCAGCGCCCCAGGCTCGGGGCAGCCTCGCACCGGATCCCACTGAGGCGCCCTCGGCCGCCATGAGCCCTGTGGGCCACTGTTTGCCGCAGGGCACCATGGGTGTGAGAGTTTTGCAGAAACATAATGTTCCGTTCTCACATTCCCCCCTTCTCCTTGTTCATTTTTGAGAATTCCTTCTCATCCTGGTCATCCACATCTAAATATTGTTGTCACATCACCATTAATTGTACAGTACCCACCCGATCCTTTACAAATTCTATTACACGATTTAGGATACAAGGTCCTAACGTCAGGGTCAGGAGTAGGATTATTATCGGCATTGATTGTACCAAGTTTCAAACCATCCTTGTTGGCTCTCTCGCTCTTTTTTTGCGCTTTTCAAGTCCCTCCCTAACCTTGACTGGTGAATCTCGGACCACCCCCGTGTGGTCTGCATAAAAATAACATTCCTCGCCCAAAGCTGCGCATAACCCTCCTTGCTGTAGGAACAAAAGGTCCAACCCTCGTCTGTTTTGCAAGACAACCTCTGACAGGGAGGTCAGTGACTTCTCTAAGTATGATATTGATTTTTCAATTTTCCTCATCTACAGCAGCTCGTAATGAGGCTAATTTTTGAGGTTGTAAAGTTAGGGACGCTGTTCCTGTTCCAGCCCCCGCTATTCCCAACCCTACTAAGGTTGCTATGGTAAGCGTGGTTATTGGTTCCCTTTTCATTATTCTTAACTTCCCCTGCCCCCAGTGAATGTACATACTCTCTTCCTGATGATACAATATGCGGGGAACTACTGAAACCTGTATACAATACTCCTTGCTCTCATTGAACACTGTTAAGGAGAGACAGGGTGTTAATCCTGTTTCAGAACATATCCACCATCCTTCTTCTTGAGGTATTACCCATTTCTCTCCTCCTATCCTGTTGATCACTTCCACTTCCACCCCGCAAAGCATCTTTCTATTGCGGGATACCTTTACCTTCCTGTCTTCCCATTCACACTGAGGAGGACTATCCAGAGTGCTGAGGTTGTAGGTAGTCCTAATCAATTTCCAGAGAGGGTCGTCACCGGTCCCCTCTTTCCCAAACCCAGGGACTTGGGTAGTGTCATCCCTTCGAGGGGAGGATACATAGCCCTCTGGGCTATGGGTAGTCAACCCCCCCTTTCCCTCTGGTTTCGTCTTTTTGTCCCTTAGACTCCTTCAATACCTTGTTCGGGCCTATAGGTCATTCTGACCTGACTTCTTCTTTCTGAATAAGGATTAAGCCTCCCCTATCTGTCCCTAGTTCCCAATATCTGACCCGCCATGTTTTCCCCAACCTCCACCCTGGATCCTCAGGGCTTGTAGCATTGAGGATTAGATATTTACAATTGCTATAGGGATACTTGATTCTCCCATGGGGACCATATCCTTGAGGCTTACAGCCCCTTGGTCCCCGTTCCACCCTTAAGTATTTATCAATCTGTGAAGGGTAGTCCCATGCTGAAATGGTCACACATTCCCAATATGACTGTTTGGGGCTATTACAATACTCCTTCCCCGGATTCGAACTAGGGCAGAAATAACACGCCTTTTGGTTCAGACACGGGCTAATAGGAGCTAGAGCACATAGATCAGCAGTGAAACTAGGGGAGCCTGCCGTTACCCTTGTCTGTATCACCTGTCCATCCTCCCACCTTGCCAGAGTCCATTTATAAGGTTGATGAGGGCTTCCCCGTTACCAGTCAAGTCGTCACCAGAACTAGGACCAGGAGATGCCGCACTCTGTCGTTTGACGCGGATCTTTAGGGGGTTCTCAGGATTCTGCTCAACTTCCCACTTCTCAGCTTCCTCTCGTTCTGGAGGGGATGCCCTTTGCACATGCAAGTGATGTACCCACAGGCCGATTCCGTCAACCTTTAGAGCAGTGGGGGTTACAAGAACCACAACATAAGGCCCTTTCCACTTTCCTTCTAATCACTTTCGGTGATGCCTTTTTACCCATACCCAGTCTCCCAGTTCAAGATCATGCATGGGTTCCATAGGCCCTTTCCCTTGATTATAGATCCTTATGTACTTGATACACAGCCTGGATTGCCTGAAGCATTATCTTTTGGTCCCGGTTCAATTCTCCTTTCCCCTTCTCTTAGTGGGTACACCAGAGGTGGAGTCCCATACATGATTTCGAAGGGGGTAAGATTCAGAACATAGGGCGTGTTTCGTACCTGGAAAATAGCAAAGGGAAGGAGTGTCACCCAGTCCCCGCCAGTCTCTGTTACCAACTTTGTTAAGGTCTCTTTTAAAGTTCAGTTACTCACAATGCAATTTCCACATAGTCCCCAAAATTTGGACTAAGTTCTGAATGGTACTTGCCACAAAAGCAGGTCCATTGTCCGATCCTATAACCTCCGGGACCCCATAGCGTGGGATTATTTCCTCTAACAACACCTTGGCTACCACCTGGGCAGTTTCACACTTAGTGGGAAAAGCTTCTACCCAACCCGAAAAGGTGCCTATCATAACCAACAAGTACCTATATCCGTATTTTCCTGGTTTGACTTCGGTGAAATCTACCTCCCATGGCCTTCCAGGTCTCCAACCCCTTTCCCTGACCCCCAGGTGTTGTCCTGCCCTTTTTCCAGGTTTCATCACCTGACACGCTATGCACTCCTCTATTATTCTACAACCTACCACCCCCTGGTTGTGGAACTGAAGTTTAGCCGTTTCCAAGAGTTTAGCTGCTTTTCTTTCTCCCAGATGGGTTGACTTGTGCAGCTGAGTTAATAATTGTTCTCCCAAAGTCTGTGGTAATAACAAGGTGGAATACAAACCTCGGTACCACCCATCTTCTCCTTTCTTTAAATTCTCATTGTGCCTTATCCACTGCAGATCTTCTTCAGAGTATACTGGAGTTGGCAGCAACTGGCCCATTCCCGGCAGAGGGAGGTTTAGCGTCATCGCATTACTTCTTTTCCAATGGGTTCATGCGCGGCCAGTTTTGCAGCCTCATCTGCCGCTTGATTCCCTCTGCTGATTTGGTCCCTCACTTTTTGATGCCCTGGGACATGGATCACGGCTATCGTTCTAGGTTTATGTATGGCTTCCAATAAGTGAAGTATCTCTTGCTTGTTCCGAATCTCTTTTCCCGACGATGTTACAAATCCCCTTTCCTTGTAAATGGCCCCATGTACATGCACAGTCCCATACGCATAGCGACTGTCCGTGTATACAGTCAATCTTTTCCCTTCTGCCATTTCTAGGGCTCGTTAGAGCAATGAATTCTGCTTTGCACTGGCTCTATATCCTAGCTGAGCCAGTTCCCTAACCGAATCTTCAGTGCCCCTTGCACGTTCCTCTTTGGTTGTTCCTGCCAGAAGTATGTCATCTACATACTGCAGCAGCATTAGTTCCTGGTGCCCATTCAAAAGCAAAAATGTATGAGGGGTTATATCCATCCTCGCTTCTTTTGTCATAGGATATTGCTGGACTCGGACCGGTTCCGCTCCTGGTTTCAGTTCCACAACTATCGGGGCTCTGTGACTAGCCACTCCTACTCCCACTGTTTCTGCCCATGCTTCTGGAATCTCCCGCACCCACCTTTCCATTTCTTTCGGTATTTTCCCCGTCCCCCTTTGCTGATATATCCGGTACTCGTCCTCTAATCGCATAGTCAGTACATGTAGTGGGTTTCCTTCCCCATCGCTAACCTTCACCCCTCCTTCCTCAAAGTATATTCTAGCCGGCAGCTTGGTCAATAGGTCCCTTCCCAACAGGGGTGCTGGGCATTCCGGTATATAGATGAAAGAGTGAGTAACCTGCTTAGTACCTAGATCCACCCGGCGGTTTGTGGTCTATTGATAAGATTTAACCCCATTCACCCCCTGCACCCAACTGGTTTTCTTTGTTAGCTTCCCCCTATCCTCGTTCAATACCGAGTGTTCCGCTCCCGTATCTACCATATATCCTACTGGTTTCCCTTCCACTTCTAACGTTACCCAAGACTCGGGGAAGGGGGCCGAGTCCCAACACCTTCAGTCACTTTCCCCCTCCCCCGCCAGTAATACCTGGGTTTGGGGTCTATAGTTAAAAGGCCCTGTCTTCCCACCGGCCCCTCCTCTTCTTCTCTTGGGGCACTCATTCTTCCAGTGGCCCCTCCCCTTACATATGGCACACCGGTCTCTTTCCAGCCTCCTTCTCTCTCCTCCCCCACCTTCCCGCACTTCTCTCCCTGCCTTTCCTCGGGCGTCTCTCGATTACTGTAAACCTTTCCTGCTATTTTCAATAGGTCCTGTATAGTCTGTTCCCCTAGTCGATCTACCTTTTGCAGTTTTCTCCTAATATCGGAGGCTGCCTGATTTACAAATGCCAGTATGACGGCTGCTTTGTTTTCCTCTGCCAAGGGGTCCATCAGAGTATATTGTCTAAAAACCTCTAATATTCGCTCCAGGAATGCCGCTGGACTCTCAGTCGGCTCCTGCCTTACCGCATTAACTTTAGCCAAGTTGGTGGGTTTGCGTGCTGCCACCCAGAGGCCGGCCATCAGAGTCTGGCGGTATACTCGGAAACGCTCCCTACCTTCCGCCTGATCAAAATCCCACAGGGGTCACGTTAACAGGAATCCTTCCTCTATCAGGGTCTGTTGGGTGGTAGGTCTCCCATCCACCCCCCGAACAAGATTCCATGCTTCCGAAAGGATCCGCTCCGTTCCTCTGTTGTGAATAGAACCTTTAACAGCTGCTAAAAGATCAATTAATGCTGAAAAAAGAAGGAGGGGTAGTTTGTCTTTGCCCCATTTCAAGCGATATTCGATTGAGGAAAACACAGACACGAAGCACATAAAGTGACAGACAACCATTCCACACACACAACACCCAAAATTTCTGTTACTTTTCCTTTTGCACGCATTCTTTTACCTTCCACCACAGGGTTTACCTTTCACCCCCGTTTGCCCTTTTACCACGGGGTTTACCTTTCACCCCCGTTTTCCTAATAACCACTGGGTAGTGGGGACGTCTCCCACACTACCCGGCTGGCCGCCCTGCGGTGCGTCCACCTAGGCATTCGCCAGCCTCCCCTCAGGCCCACTTATCCTGCTTACCTTAAGCTGTCCTGGGCGTCTCTGAGTCTTTGCCCACCGGCAGGGTGGAATCCCGGACAAGCCCCCAAAACAATAAGTCCGGTTCCCAACCTGTGAGCGAGAAAAGAGCAGAGAGGCCTGTATATGCAGGATCCAGCTTTATTACCAGCTAGCTGGGGTCCCCAGCTCACCCTCAAAGGGGGAATCTTGCACAAGGACCCCCCTGGTGCCGCGCGCAGGGTTTATATACCAGCAAGGGGTTGGGCAGTTACACAAAAACTAGGTATTTCCTTTTAAGGTCCGACCGCTCCAGATTCTCTTCGGATTGGTCGTAAGGAGTGTCTCTCCTCGAAATCTTCCTGCGCCGTGGCGGCGGCTCCGCCTCCAGCAGCCACTCGGCCCTGCCCAGCCGCCAATGGCAGCGCCCCGGGCTCGGGGCAGCCTCGCGCCAGATCCCGCATGAAGTCGCGCGAGGCGCCCTTGGCCGCCATGAGCCCTGTGGGCCGCCGTCCGCCGCGGGGTACCACGGGTGTAAGGGTTTTGCAGAAACATAATGTTCCGTTCTCACAATCTCCCTCCAGTGACTTTGGGGATCACAACCTGCTTTTCCCTGTACCACTGTCTCCTTGGTCTCATTCACTTTCCCTTCCCCGACCCACTTCTGTAAGTTTTCAAGGCGATCCAACAAGTCCTGGACCCAGCCGGGCCGTTCTTCAGGCTCTCCAGGGCGGGGGGGGGGCCGGAAGCGGGGGCACAGATGGCGCAGGTGCGGGCGCAAGCGCAGATGCGGGCGCAAGCGCGGGCGGGGACATGGGCGGGGACAGGGGCGGGAACGTGGGTACGGGCTGGGGGGCAGGCGGGGGCAGGGGCGTGGCCGCGGGCGTGGCCGCGCGCCGGGACGCTTGCAGGGACGCGGGCGCGGGGGTTGGCAATGGATCTCCAAACACCAGCAGTTTTCGGTGGCGTGACGGTCCCGTTCCTGAAATGCTCGCAAAGGCTGCCGTGACTCCGGCGGCCACTTTCTTCTCTGCTTTCATATCGGATAAGGTAGCTAGGACCAGCTGCCATGTAGTAGCAAGGTTCCTGGCCTGCTTATCCCCGTCAGCGATATGATCCCAGAGCTGCCGCCCTATGTTCTCCCACGTTTCCACATCGAATGCTAGGTGGGGCTCAGCTTTGAACCCATTCTCTCTGCACCAGATCAAAAGCTTGCAGAGGGTCTGTTCATCATACTTAATTCCTCTCTTAGAGAGAATATGCAGGAGGAGCTTAACAATTGCACATTCTTCCTTCGTTACTGACTGCCCCATCTCCTGCCCCGGCTGCCCACCTCCACCAGGTGACCGTTGCAACGAATCTTCAAATATTCACGGATTGCAACCCAGTCCGTCACGGACCTCGGTCCCATCAAGCCGTTCCCCAGCCAGGTGCTCCCGTTGGGGTGTCCCACTTCAAATGCGCTGAAATCGGCATCACGTCGGGGTCACCATCTGCAGGAGGCCAGACACAACTCCTGAAGGCTTCAATATGAGTCTAATAGAAATCACTTTATTCGCGTTACAGCACTCTATTTATCTACTACATTTCTGTTAAGTCATCTAGCCACGCATACACTTACATTGCGATTGGTTGCATACTACTGTCCACGCGTCTTCTACTGTACTAGGTTGGCTGTAGATATCGAGGCACACGTTTACATGATTGGCCCGCACACAGTCCTCTATCCTGCACTGATAAGCTTGTTTACATGTTCTTCCTCTCCTACTTCTGTGTTCTTGCAGCTGGTGACTTTCCCACAATCTTTTCGCCTTGGTCTTAGTCCGGCTCATTGTATCCATCTTCTATTGGGAAGCCTCCGTTACTTACATATGCTCCCACAAAGGGAGGCAGTGAGGAGGATGGTGCTGGCCTCTTTTCAGTGGTGGCCACCGACAGAACTAGAGGTAATGGCCACAAACTGAAGCACCAAAAGTTCCACAGGAACTTAAGGAAAAATTTCTTGACAGTGAGGGTGACAGAGCACTGGAACAGGCTGCCCAGAGAGGTTGTGGAATCTCCTTCTCTGGAGATCTTCAAAACCTGCTTGGATGCAGTCCTGTGCCACGTGCTTTAGGTGACCCTGCGTGTGCAGGGGGGTTGGACTAGATGACCTCTAGAGGTCCCTTCCAACCTTAAGCATTCTATGATTCTATGATTCTATATGCTTGACTCTGGCAGTATCGGATTCACGAACAGTCTGTGGACCGTAGGTCCGATCGCCTTCCTAGGAGCAAATCGAGTTCCCAAATAGTGTGATCAACTATAAGCTCGACTCTGGCAGTACTGGATTAACGAACAGTCTGTCAACTGTAGGTCCAATTGCCTTCCAAACAAGTAGTCGAGTTCACAAACAGTATGATTTATTCAAATGCAACATTTACAAAGCAGGTTTCAGATGTCAGTACAGGAAATTATCTACTACAGCGTGGGATTTTTAGCTAGCTCTGATGTACAAATGTGCAATCATCACTCACCCCAGAAGATGGGAGAGGGCTCTCAGTCTCGAGTCTCCTCAGGCGGCGTCCCAATCCGAGGGGAGGAAAGGGGGATCAGCGCGTCGAGTGATCCAGAATTTATGATGGATTCTTCCCTCTCACTTCTTTGTCTCCTCAGGCGGTGTTCCAGTCTGAGGGGAGGAAAGGGATTCAGCCTGTCGACTGACCCAAAAGTTATGATGGAATCTTTCCTCTAACTTCTTTCCTCCTTAGTTCACCTTTTATACTTTTTCTTTACATTCAGGTGGAGCTTGAGTGACTATAGTCATACTTAATATTGTTATTGATTGGTGACAAAGTTTCTCGCTTTCATTTAAAGGTACAGTCAATCGAAAATCTAGAGCGCATGCTCAGTGAGGAGTGGTCGTACCTCGGAGGCGGGTAGCTTTTGGGATGGAGGTGTGTTTTGGCATTACAATGAGCTTATAATGAGCAAAGTTCAAGCAAAGTTCATCCAAAAGGAGTGATTTGCCACCCTTGCTAGCTCAGCACCAGACATCTTATTGTATATCTCCCATTGGGCAGCTACTGTGTGGCTTAGCAGCAGCCCAGCACAGGGAGTGCAACAGAGTTTGGCCGCGGAGTCTTCACTCTGCTCCACCCTCCGTTACTCCTCTTTGCAGCTGCGAGGAGGGCAGATTGTGTTGCCTAGGGAACCGTGGTGCATACCAGCCATCCTGGAAGTGGCAATGGTGTCTCACCCTGTCACAGAACGAGTGGTGGTGGGGGCAAGTGACACTATGCACTTCACTCGTGGGAAAGAAATAGAAATAGGTTTTATTGGTAGTGACAATGGTTTCATGAGATTCTATGGCAATGTCAGTTATTAGTTACTGCATGGAGGTTCAAGATACACACAGAATTATCAAGGACACCCTCCCGTTGGGTCACGAGGTTCAGATTGGATTCCCTTGCTTTCCAAACTCCTTCTGAGAGGAGTCTGGGTGCAGCTGGATCCAGTCCTAGTCCCAGACCTGGTCAACGGTTTATGTTTAAGGGATTTGTGCACAGTTACAAAGTAAAGTTTACAAATTCAAAAAGAGAAAGGCGCACTATAGTCACTTACCACAAATCTGTAGTGGGAAGGATCTCTCAACCTCGAGGAGTATCCTTGAGAGGCATCCCTGCTCAAGGGGAGATCCTGGCAGGCAGCCCGCTGCCATGCAAGGAGAGCTCAATGGGCTCTTGGGCTGTCCCCGTATTTATAGGATAAGATGATTGACTGATAGTCATTCTTTCAATTCAGAAATGACTGTTGGCTGGTGTACTCACAGTTAGCCTCATCTCCCCATCAGGATGGAGACATCAGGACTGTTATTGATGGTTAATGTCTGGGTGGGGGAAGAAATCAGGGAGGCAACTACAAGGATCAGATAATGTGGTAGTTAACACCAGAACAGGGCTATGTGTGAGAAGTCAGGATGAGCTGGGGAAGGAGCATATCCGTCACACACCCCAAGCAAGCTTCTGTAATGCCAAAACTTCTGTTAGACCCTAGTTTTTCTCTAAGTTTCCTCTTTTCAAGCAATTCTTCCACACTGTCTCCTCCCTCTGGAGCTCTAGGCTGAGGCCTCTGAGGTATTTTATCTTCCATAGCTCAAAATATTAAAGTAGGGGGCAGTCAGTTCCAAAACTCAAAATATTTTACAAAAAAAAATAGCTGCTTCTTTGAGAGTCAAATGCATTGAAGGTAAAGTTCATCTGGCCTGCCTCATCATGGTATTATAGACCTTTTCCATTAATGCAGTATCTAATATTTCCAATATTATCTGCCCTCAGGTGTCTTAGGCAAAGTAGCCTTTTCTGGAATGCATCATGCTGTTTCTTTTCACAGTAACTATTCATTCATCATTCAGATGTTACCTGTTGCACACATGCTCCACTATTACAGTTTAAGTACCTAAACCCT
The DNA here is from genome assembly GCF_059628265.1 of Tinamus guttatus. Taxonomy (NCBI): domain Eukaryota; kingdom Metazoa; phylum Chordata; class Aves; order Tinamiformes; family Tinamidae; genus Tinamus; species Tinamus guttatus. The sequence continues at coordinate 276,158 of NW_028289349.1, forward strand.
GTTGGGGCCTTAGTAAGAATATATAGGAAAGTGGAGTTTGTGGGGAACTGGACCGACGCCTAGCAACCGAACACCTGGAGGAGAACCAATCAGCTGGGAGCCTGTAGCCAATGAGTGCTGCTCCTCAGCGCATGCCCACCTGCACCGGTATAAAGCCCTGCTACAGACAACAGCAGGGTGGAGTTGACTTCACTTCCCATAGAGGTGTTGTTCACTCTGGCTTGTGGAGAAGGCTTTGGCACTTGCCACAAGTTAAACCACCTTCATATTAAAGTCCTGCTCACTCTGATTTGTGGAGTGTGCCTCAACATTTGAGTGACCCTCGACAAACCCACACTGAGAATGACACCATATTGGAGGATTCTCATGACATATTAGGTCTTATTTGTTGTGATGATTTGCACTGATACTCACGTGGTCACATTCCAACCACTGTAGTTTCGTACTCTCATTAGCTAATCTCTAAAGTCTAAAGCCCAGTGCCTCATTCCATACTCCATTCAGTTTGCTGAGGGTTGGTTGATTTCTGGCACAGAGAATTCCTAAATATCTCCCTGTGAGAGGTACTGAACCTAAAATCTAAATTCCTAACAATTTAAAAACCTAAAAATAAACTCTGTAGGTATCTATGGTACCCCCATGTAGGTATTTCATTAGCACTGTACTTAATGCTAGTTACTTGAAGATTCATACTTCCCCTAAAATGAAGCATTTTCACAGCTGTGGAAACTGAGTGATCTCTCATGTCAAAATTATTATTTCATAATAAAACAGCAATAACTTTAAATGAATATTCAGCATTCTTTACCTTTTGCTGTCAACAGCAGTCAGAACTTCAGCATACAAACTAATTGAGATTTTGTTGATTTTTTTTTTTTAAATGCAAATCTTGTACACCTCCTTTCTATGTAATCTCTGTAAAATAATACTGTGGAGGACAGGGACATGGGGGTGTCCTTGACTGGGCTAAGTTGGCGGGAAATGAGAAAGTTACTCGTTATAAAAGACAACTTTGAGGAAGTACAGCTGCCTTGAGATGTCAGTGTGGCCATTGCGGTTAGGTGCTTGGATACGGCTTAGCAATCTATGATATCTTAGCACGTTAATGCTTGTAACCAATTACTGATGATCTACAGAGATGTTGCTATGCAAATTGCTATATATTGTGATACGTAATGCCAAATAAAGGAAGTCAGTTCCAGCTTCTATGAAGTTGATGTCTGGCATTCCTGACCCGCTCCAAGCTGCAACATAACACATTTTAATTTGCTAAGAATGTTTATGAACAACAGGGAATCAAAATGATTTTTAAAAAACTATTTAAAGTATTCCAGGCAGTATCCTTCTCACAAAGTATCAGCAATTGTGAGTAGTCAGAGAAGTTATATTGGGCCCATATTGGTAGAGAAAACCATAACAAGACCTTGAAGGACTAAATATAACCAGCATCTGAATGTTTTATCAAAAAAAAATCAGAAATTTCTGCTGCCTAGTCATCAATGGAAGCATTATTTACCTTCACTTGAGTATAAGAACAGCTCACAAAAATCAAAGCACAGAACTTTTATCAGAAAAGTATATTGACTTATTTATTTGGAGTATTATTTTCCTAAGAGTATATGCACTAATCTGCTGCTTCTCTTTTTCTCTGCAGGTGAGAAACTGGGAAATGTGATCCTTTCTGATCCCTACTTTGTTGGGGACTTGATTTTCCTGAACTCTGAAGTAATAGCATATTGCAGAACTTCACAGAATCATTGAATCATAGAATCATTAAGGTTGGAAAGACCTCTAGAGATCATCTAGTCCAACACCCCTGCACACGCAGGGTCACCTAGAGCATGTGGCCCAGGATTGCATCCAAGCGGGTTTTGAAGATCTCCAGAGAAGGAGATTCCACAACCTCTCTTGGCAACCTGTTCCAGTGCTCCATCACCTTCATTGTTAATTTTTTTTTTCCTTAAGTTCCTGTGGAACTTTTGGTGCTTCAGTTTGTGGCCATTACCTCTAGTTCTGTCAGTGGCCACCAGTGAAAAGAGACCAGCACCATCCTCTGCACTCCCTCCCTTGAGGTACTTATAGACACTGATTAGATCCCCTCTCAGCCTTCTCTTCTCTGGGCTGAACAGGCCCAGCTCCCTCAGCCTCTCCTCATAGGGCAGATGTTCCAGGCCCCTGATCATCCTCGTAGCCCTGCGCTGGACTCTCTCCAGCAGCTCCACATCCCTCTTGTACTGTGGAGCCCAGAACTGGACACAATACTCCAGATGTGGCCTCACCTCCCTCGACCTGCTGGAGACACTCTTCTTAATGCACCCCAGAAACCCATTGGCCTTCTTGGCCACAAGGGCACACTGCTGCCTCATGGTCAACTTGTTGTCCACCATGACACCCAGGTCCTTCTCTGCAGAGCTGCTCTCCAGAAGGTCAGTCCCCAGCCTGTACTGGTGTCTGGGGTTATTCCTCCCCAGGTGCAAGACCTTGCACTTGGCCTTATTGAATTTCATGTTTTTCACTGCCCAGTTGTCCAGTCTGTCCAGGTCCCTCTGGATGGTAGCGCAGCCCTCTGGGGTATCAGCTACTCCTCCCAGTTTTGTATCATCAGCAAACTTGCTGAGGGAGCATTCTGTGCCTTCATCCAGGTCATTGATGAATAAATTGAACAGGACTGGAACAAGGACTGACCCCTGGGGGACACCGCTAACCACAGGCCTCCAACTAGAGTCTGCACTGCTGATCACCACTCTCTGGGCCCTGCCATCCAGCCAGTTCCTAATCCACCTCAGCGTCCACTCATCTATCCCACACTTCTGGAGCTTGCCCAGGAGGATGTTGTGAGGGACGGTGTTAAAAGCCTTGCTGAAGTCCAGGTAGATAACATCCACCGCTCTCCCCTCATCTACCCAGCCGGTCATTCCATCATAGAAGGCTATCAGGTTAGTCAAGCATGATTTCCCCTTGGTGAATCCATGCTGACTACTCCTGAGCATCTTGGCCATAGAAAAGATCTTATATTGGTTTCAAGCATATTATATTGAAATGCATGAAAAAAAAAAAAAAAGATTTTCTTAACTACGTGTTATTAAGCTAAGATTGTGGTTGAGGTCTCTATGAAGGAAAAAATGCCACCCTTCCCAGAGGTTGATAATCACATATTAACGAACAGGTAAATAATTTAGTGCAATAGCTCTCTTCTTTTTCTAGACCAATTTAAGAAATATGTACACATCTGCATTTATATACAGATGTACACACCAATATATCTTCATGTTTTTACATATATAGATCCGCACTTATGTACTGATAAATATGGTGGCAATCAAGCTTACCCTATATCTCTATCTAATGTGAATTTCAAGAGATCTAGTAATATTCTTTAAAGTTCACATTATACTGGCACTAAGTTCTATTTTCACATACTCACCTATCTCCTTGTCTTGAGCTAGCTCATAATAAACAGGTCCAGTATAACATAGACTGCGTTCTTCTACTCTGCTGCCAGTAATCCTAATACTGTTCTATTCCTTATATTCCAAATTATGTGTAAACTCCAGGCAACCCTTTGTCTGCACTCATCAACACTATCCTGTCCCAAATATTTTTGAAAAATCCTTTCTCTCAGTCATAGGCAATATGGTAACCTATTTGGAACTGCATGTGCACTAATCAAAGGACAACAAAACAATATATCTCACCTGATGTTTGTGACCCAAATTTAGAGTTTGTAATACAATCAAATATCCTGAGAACTTTTAAAAACCATCATTAGAATAATCAGCCTACAAAGCTTTTTCCTGGAGTTCTGGAAAATTCTCTGACCACAGCCAGTATTTGGGAATTCTCTAAAGCACTAATGGCAACTTGTACCAGTATGAGATTTGAGATCTCCAGAGATTAGAATCTGTTTGGTTTTTTTTTTGTTTGTTTGTTTTTTTCCCCAAGCCAGGTTTCACTGTCTGTGAAGATAAATTTGGAGGTGTATACAAATTCCTGTTACTGTTCCAGGACACCTTCACCTAAAAAGACTAATTCACCATGAAGTTCTATTCTAATCAGAAATCTGCTCTATAAAAATTTCAGCATAGTTTTTTTTCTTGATTGGGTCTCTCAGACTTCCAGCCTGTAATCCTTATAAATTCAACCTGGAAGCTATGATTTTTTTTTTTAATTTTCTCTGACTTGCATGCTGTTGTCAAAAAACAAACCCTGCAACTGAAATGTGAATTTTGGTTGCCTCTATTGATTTACAAGGCAGAATGGAACCTGTTTGCTTCCTCACTCCTCAGTTCTCCAGCGCCAAGAACACAATAACCTACTGTAGTCATTAAAGTCCACGCATATAATTTGACAAATGTTATACAGAATAATTGTATTAAAGTACTTATTTTGCAATTACAGAGGACAGCTAACTTACCTTAATAGACTTTTAAATTTTAAATATTTTATTGCTTACTAATAGGAATTTTATGACATTATGAAATGATTTATTTGTTGTGTAACTGTTCTCAGCAAAAATTAAAAATGGATATGGAAGCCATAGATGAATTGCCTTAGATTATACCTTTTTATGAGAATGTGTACAGATACATCAGAAACAGAATATTCTTTCTTTTAATCATTGATCAGTAAATCTGGTTGCACCACTTTCAAAATACGTTTTTATGAAAACATCCTGTTTGTCCAAGCTGAAGCATATGAAAGAGACTTACTGAGTTGTACAGAGTTTTTTATTAGAAGGTTTTGTAGCATCCCAGGCCACATAGTTATTCCAAATTAGAAAGAATAAAATTGAAAACCTGATTATTTTATCTAGAAATAGATATTTCAATGTAATTTTACTCGTGAAAATGTTTTAAAGGTTTTGTTTTTACCTCAATGCAGAACAAAAACTTCAAAAGCTTGAATGTTAAAATCAAATTGTCATCTCTAACCAGTTTTAATAATCAATAATATTGCTTTGCATTACAGTTTTGCTTTCCAGAGGATTAGAACATTGGACTCAAATTATCCATTCATATAATAGTACTTTCTAGAGTTTCTTTCGTCCCAAGATCTCAAATATAACTAATTAAGCCTTGCAATATTTCAGTCATGAACATTATGCCTAACATATTACAAAAATGCAGCTATAGGTTAAATACTTTCCTATTGTTGTACTAGTAGACCAGTCCTATCATCTGATCATGATGATTCTGTCAACTTCATACAATCATAGAATCATTGAATGCTTAAGGTTGGAAGGGACCTCTAGAGGTCATCTAGTCCAACCCCCCTGCACACGCAGGGTCACCTAGAGCATGTGGCACAGGACTGCATCCAAGCGGGTTTTGAAGATCTCCAGAGAAGGACACTCCACAACCTCTCTGGGCAGCCTGTTCCAGTGCTCTGGCACCCTCACTGTTAAAAAAAAAAAATCCTTAAGTTCCTGTGGAACTTTTGGTGCTTCAGTTTGTGGCCATTACCTCTAGTTCTGTCGGTGGCCACCACTGAAAAGAGACCAGCACCATCCTCTTCACTCCCTCCCTTGAGGAACTTATAGATACTGATTAGATCCCCTCTCAGCCTTCTCTTCTCCAGGCTGAACAGGCCCAGCTCCCTCAGCCTCTCTTCATAGGGCAGATGTTCCAGGCCCCTGATCATCCTTGTGGCCCTGCACTGGACTCTCTCCAGCAGCTCCACATCTCTCTTGTACTATGGAGCCCGGAACTGGACACAATACTCCAGATGCGGCCTCACCAGGGCTGAGTAGAGGGGCAGGAGTAGAGGGGGAGGAGGCAGGAGTAGAGGGGGAGGAACCTCCCTTGACCTGCTGGAGATGCTCTTCTTAATGCACCCCAGGATCCCATTGACCTTCTTGGCCACAAGAGCACACTGCTGCCTCATGGTCAACTTGTCGTCCACCATGACACCCAGGTCTTTCTCCACAGAGCTGCTCTCCAGAAGGTCAGTCCCCAGCCTGTACTGGTGTCTGGGGTTATTCCTCCCCAGGTGCAGGACCTTGCACTTGGCCTTGTTGAATTGCATGAGGTTTTTCACCGCCCAGTTGTCCAGTCTGTCCAGGTCCCTCTGGATGGCAGTGCAGCCCTCTGGGGGTATCGGCTACTCCTCCCAGTTTGGTATCATCAGCAAACTTGCTGAGGGAGCACTCTGTGCCGTCATCCATGTCATTGATGAATAAATTGAACAGGACTGGACCAAGGACTGACCCCTGGGGGACCCCGCTAGCTACAGGCCTCCAACTAGACTCTGCACCACTGATCACCACCCTCTGAGCTCTGCCGTCCAGCCAGTTCCTAATCCACTTCACTGTGCACTCATCTATCCCACACTTCCGGAGCTTGCACAGGAAATATTTACTATCATTAAGGCACAATCCAAAATATTATTGTCCACAAAAGAAAAAGTCACACTGTAGGTCTCAAAGGAGACAAATGTTAAAGAGGAGTCAAGCTTTTATTAATAAGTGACTTACTATTTGTTGACAAGGAAAGTTCAAAAAAATTTATTTTCTTTTTTTTTTTTTTCAAAAAAGAGCTATTTTAGTATTATGGTCATCAAGTGATGCATCATTCATTTATTAAATGAGAGCACTATTACATATGAAATATGGACTAATTATTGTAAAAGCATTAATCAGTTTGTTAAGAACTCTTCAGTAATAATGTAGTCTCTTTGTTGCTACCACAGTAAGATTTATCTCACATAAGCATAATCTGCTTATTGATACAAATACCATCTCCTTTTAGTTAATTTCAGGAAAACATATTAGAAGTACTCTAGACTGAAAGGGATGATAAATAATTTTCAGAATGAAAGTTGAAGTGGATTGGTTAGGAGCAATTTTTTACATTTTACACAATAAAAAGATGAACTACATGGTTCGCCGAGACAATTTGCAGAGCAAACTCATCTCTGATGCTAGACTATTGTAGAAGCACACTTCTAGGAATCAGAGATCCATTTGCCCAACCATGTCATTTAAGTAGTGAACACAAGTAGTGGATTTTTCCATTACCTTTCATATTAGCCTTGCTACATTCCACCTGTAACCCTCATTTTAATAGGGCAATGCTCTTTCATACAATTTTGTAACTATAACAAAGGTCCACTTCAAAATTTTTCAAAGTAGACTAAGGACATTTAAAAAACAAAAAAAAACCCACCACCAACAACAACATAACTAGGGACATAACTAATTTCACAAATTTCTGGTAATGCATTGTAAAAACAAATTATTTGCTAAGAGGTCTAATAAATCCCCATCTTCAGGAGTAGAAAAGAACATTTCCTCTATTTCCTATAGCAAGAGAATCTGGTGACTGTTCTCTTCTGACTACTCACTCTGTGGTTGCCTCAGCTGCTGCGAAATTTATTTTAGGAAGCTTTTTTTTTTTTGCAACAGGAAATTGACAAGCTGAAATGGACAGATCTTATTTAAATCAAGAAAATGTTTTTAGTACTTTTCACGTGAAAATAGATAACATTATGTAGCAAGGAAAAAAAAAGAAAAAAAGGGTATACTTTTAGCTTCACCAATTATAGCAAGTCAGAGTATATGGATTGAAACAATTACCTATATGTTCTAGACTTCTTCTTTAAGGACTGTTTTTATTAATTGCAGCAGCTGCATTTAAAAGAATGATATGAGGAAAAACTACCCTTGAGCAGAAGTTGGTTCTGTGCAATGCTTCAAAGTTCCTTTATTGAAATAAGAACATTTTTAAAGTTAAATCCATAAATAACTAGGAAGAAATGTAAACATGCTTGAAGAAAGTATTTTTGGTCATTTCAAAACAAAAACAAACAACAATACTCACAGTGCCAGATTATAAAGAGTTTTCTAATAAATTTAATTATTTTTACATGTCTTTTTCTGGCATTCTGATGAAATGTATTAAGTGCAAGTGTTGTGACGCTCAAGATATTTTATGCTGTACCAAAACTAAATTAGAGGCTTGATTCAGAAAGAACTGCTCTACTTCTGCATTGCACACACAAGGACATACAAATCTGAAAAACTGCTTTTGTTGCAGCATAAATAGGATCTGTACAGAGAAAATGTAAGAGCTGGAAATGCTGGCTTAGTTTTTTAATGACAGCAGCATTACTTGTAACACTTTAATACAGCTAACAGCATTCTCATTGATGAAATGCTCTGCTTTAAAACATGGTTAGAGAAACCTGCCTCTTCCTGAAAACTGTATTAACATTATTAACTGCAATAATTCAATGTAAATAGTAAATATCTGCTGCTTGTCTAAATACTGATTTGAATGTATTATTTAGATGCCATAACAGCAAGGCCAACATGGATACATTTACTCTGTAATATTTACTGGATTTCAGCAATTATTTTTATTATAATTATTTATACTATATTTATAGACCTCACACTAACCTGGTTGGGACAGTTGTGTGTGTGTGGGGGTGTTAGGTAACACTTTTTTCTTTCCCTTTTTTTTCCACAAAGACATTATTTTAATAAACATATTATATATACTAATATGGACAGAACGAAACAGTTTTAAAAGGATTAGTATCTTGAAAAAGAGTCATGAGTTATGGTCTGCCTATTGCATGTGCTAGTAATCCCTGTACAAATGCAGGACTCAGTGAAGGTTTAGATAAAATTGAGCTAGGTAATCCAATCTTAGAAAGAATATGACTTCTCCAAACCTAGAACAGCTAGGACACAGCTCTGACCTATTCCAGTGAAATCAGGAAAGGAGTGACAAATAGAGTGTCATATATAGTCCTGTTCAGTCTAACAGCAAATTCAGTAATGCTGTAGCTCCGGAGGAGCACATTGCAGAACCAATGATCTTAGACACTGTAGCTACACATAATAATAATAATAATAAAGTGTTAAAAATCCGAATGGTCTTACAGTTTAAGTAAACAAAACCTGCAAAGTATAGCAGAAAAAAAAGTATTAGCAGTGTACACAAGAAGAAAGTGAGAAACTGGAAGACAAGATTAAGTTCTTGGCAAGGTTGTCTGCATTGAGGTACTGTTTTTAGTAATATAACTATTTCTGTGTTTGGTTTTTTTTTTAATCTAACAAAGATTTTTTATAAAATGGTATTCTCCACCATCATTGAATTTATCAGTTCTCAAAAAGATCTTTCAACGTAATACCATCATTATTTTATTTAGTATTGCTATGAATTCTGTATCTAAACAAGTATTATTCATATTATTATAATTAATATTAGTTATAAGCATTCAGTTAGTGGGTTAAATTAGGTGGTTTTACTGCTTGGACAGATTAGCTTATTTTTGTATGTGCTTTTTTTTCCAAGACTTAAGAAAAAATTTATACATGGGAACATGAATAAATTATGGCATTAACTGCACTTCTATTAATGATTGTGAACATATTATCTCTTTTAAACCAGAGAGCATCCTGAATAAAGTCTATGTTGCATTAGAAAGATAGCTCCTCTACTAGAGTTGCAGCATAAAGTGACAAAATAGATGTTCTGCAAATACAACTTTAGCAATCCCTGAATAAAAGATGGTTTCTAATCATCACATTTTTAGCCAACATTTTATATTGACAAAACCTTCTCATGCAAGTCTAGACCTATTTTTGCTTTTCCTTAATTTATTTTGGGGACTATTGAGTACAAAGGCACTATCTCTAGCATAGGGAGCTTTTGAACCAGAAACTGCTGAAAGAATATATCAGGGAAATAGTATTATATATTCCTATGCTACTCAAGACACCCACTGTAGCCATTTTCAGGGACATAATGCTGAACTATGTGGACTGTTGGTCTTACCCTATACAGGCTTCTTATATTTTTTGTTTATAAAACAAAGATTCATTAAAAAAGTACTTGCCCTAGTAGTGTAAGATCAGTTAATATGTATTTTTTGTATATTAGTTTATTTTGTTTACAAATGTATTCTGAGAACTCATTAGGATGGTTGGTAAAATCTCTTTTTAAGTAGAATAAACAACCCGAAAAATTAATTAGAATTCTTGGCTGCCTTTGATTATGAGGTTATTTGATAATTACTCAGCAGATCCTAGGTATTTATTAATGTAGAAGTGACAGTACATGATACTGCTGAATTATAACTGCACAGCTGGAGAACATACTTAGAAAAATGAAGAACAGATAAATGTACCATTTAAAAAGCATTAGGGGAAAACTCATCATTGAGCAGAATCCTTTTCCCCCCTCTAGTTACTATTCACAGTTGTAAAATTCAGCCTGGTTGTCTATTTTCTATGGCTCAAGGAGCCTGCCTAATAGAACCAGTTGGGTCTTCACATATGCAACTTACAGGAATTAGGATATTAGTAAGTCGAAGGAAAGCATACTCCTAACTAACAGAGAAATAGGGAAACTATTACAATTGGGCCTGTATTCCTTGATTTGAATTTAGCATTTCATATATTTATACTTCACAGCAAGTCACTCTTCTCTCCCTGCAGAGAAAAGAGAATTTTTCACAGAAGTATCGATTCACAATAACACTTTCACACTTGAACACTCTTTAGGAAATCCTTTATCCTTTAATATTTCTAACTAGTATTTTAAGATGACATTATTACAACTAGCTGTTGCTTCCTTAAAATGCTGTCTTCATTCAACAAGAAAGAAGCTGCTGGATTAGAAACACAGGAATAGCTGTGGCCAAATTCGTATCTAGTAGGATTAGATGACTCCTCAAACTGTTCTCAACATCTTTGTTTATTTGGAATCCTTCCACATTCTTTGCTCTAGCCCCTGCCTTGCTCTATATTCTGAGTGTGAATACCCTTAATGGAAGCAGGGCACAGCTAAGTTGCTCACAGAATTTTCTTCCTTCTACTACCTTGCCTTAGTGACAGGAGTTTTAAACGAGATCTTCTGATGAAGATAACTGTCAGAGCAAAAACCAATTTATTGCTTTTGGCTTCTGTAACAGCTGAAAAAGGCAACAAGAACAAACTTTCACCATTTATATAAATAATATCCAAGACTTCATGTCACAACATTGTAGGTTTCATGCTCTAGAAGTGAATTAGGTAGAAATTTCCATTGTGACCAGTAATGAAAAAATGCAATTCTTTTTCCATTAATGTGAAAACGTTCCTGAAGAACACAGCTTCTGATTTTGAAAAGACAGAAATACTACAGATGTGGAAGTCTACTTGACAGGTGAAAAAAAAAATGTGAGCAAAAAAAGTGGATGTGTGAAATAACATGAAGAAGGGAAGAGCAGGAACTGCTTTCTGGTAGGAGGGCTACACGCAACTCGGCTGCCACTGCAATTGGCTTCAGCAGCTTACACAGGAACTGTTGCACTCCCTAGCAGATGCACGGACATATCTTTGTTTTGATCATTTCCAGAATCTGTGAAAGATGCAGCTTGTTCCCTGAATTTGGCCCATAATAAAAACTTATGATTATTTGAAAGACTGAGACATGCCTAGCACATAGAAGCAATAGGCATACACACAGAGCAAAACTGTTAAGACTAGTAATAGAGTTCTTGGTTCTGAGAGCTAATAAAGTGAATTAAGCATGAAATGAGGACTTGAATTTGGTACACACAATCACATATGGCATTTACTGTTTGACATGATGCCCTTAACTGGGCACATGTTCTCAAAATTGCTTCCTTCCTTTCTTTCTTGTCTGAAAATTACAAAACTATGTAATACTACTTGATTCTGTAAGCTTAAATACAAACATGAAATAATTATATGCCAGAAAAATACATTGAAATATTACAGTGCAAAGTCAAGCAGTAAACAGCTAGACAGTATTGAGATTTAGGCTGCTTGTACTTGAAAACATACACAGCAGTAGCCTTCCAGGAAGAAGTGGAATACTAACTTCCTGTTAAAGAGATTACATGAGATGAACCTTGATCAGTCCCTTAAGTTTTTTTTTTTTTTTCCTCTGAAATATTAATCAAAGATCCAGCAACACAGGTTTCACAAAAACAAAAAAAACAGCCTATGTTGTTATTGTTCTAAATGATTATGATCACCAAGAGCCTCTCAGAAAATAAGAGCCCAAAAAAGGGGCTTCTTATCAATGTGTATAAGTTTCTGAAGTGAAGGTATCAAAAGGATGGTGCCAGGCTATTTTCAATAGTGCCCAGTGACAGGACAAAGAGGCAATGGCCACCAACTGAAGCACAGTCATAGAATCATAGAATGCTTAAGGTTGGAAGGAACCTTTAGAGGTCATCTAGTCTAACCCCCCTGCACACGCAGGGTCACCTAGAGCACGTGGCACAGGACTGCATCCAAGCGGGTTTTGAAGATCTCCAGAGAAGGAGACTCCACAACCTCTCTGGGCAGCCTGTTCCAGTGCTCCGTCACCCTCACTGTTAAAAAATTTTTCCTTAAGTTCCTGTGGAACTTTTGATGCTTCAGTTTCCGGCCATTTCCTCTAGTTCTGTCGGTGGCCACCAGTGAAAAGAGACCAGCACCATCCTCCTCACTGCCTCCCTTGAGGTACTTATAGACACTGATCAGATCCCCTCTCAGCCTTCTCTTCTCCAGGCTGAACAGGCCCAGCTCCCTCAGCCTCTCCTCATAGGGCAGATGTTCCAGGCCCCTGATGATCCTTGTGGCCCGGAGCTCAGCACTGCCCGCACGGGGGCGGGGGGGTCGGCGCTGGGGCTGCCTCTCACTGTCTATGCTTTCTTGTTCGTTGGCCGCAGTTGTTTGCCTCTAGACAAGGTGCTCCGGCACTAGCGTCTGCTTCAGAGCTCTTCCCTTCGAGATCTGTCCCATCTGAACATGCAGAAAAACTTTTTTTTCAAAAAAATGAAGGGGGAGGGGGGAGAGAGAGAGGGCAATCAATTTCTGATACTCTATACACATCATAAGATGTATATTTTCCTTTGAAAGTGACTAAAGAGATTCCCTCAAAAAGTTTTCATTTAAATTTTAATTGGCTTTTAAAAACATTCTACAAGCAGAAATTAGAAAAAAAAGGTATACAACATAAGTATACATGCATAACATATATGGAGCACAAGTATACAACTACACTGTGAAGTGATTAGACTAGTAAATACTAGAAAGGTTGGCTGTGGGTTCAAAACTATTAGTAATGATTAACAAGATAAAAATAGATTCTCCATGTTATGATCACTCTTTCTGTTAATAAAGGATTTTAAAATATTTTGATTTTTTTAAGTACATAGATTTTTATCCCATTTAAGTATACACTGTTTTTTTTCCCTCACTTGAATATTTAGAGTAAGATTTCATTTTGAGTTCTTGCACACTAATTATGCATATAAATTTTCACGTTGGCATAGTCAGAAGTAACTTTGCATCTAAACAATAATTCTTTAATTGCTTTCCTCTGAGAAGAGGCTGACAGTCTCCACTAATTACCTTATAAAAATCAGGTTAGTAATAATCCTTTTAAGTATAAGAATGAGCTAATCTTCTCTTTATTAACCATTTCCTAACAAAATCTGCTACTCCAGATCACCAGTCAGGAACACAGAGGATTTTGCAGAAAGAAAGTGATACATGAATTTCTTAGGTCAGACATGTTTGTTTAAATACGATCACCATAAGAAACAAATTCCTAAATTCCTCCTGTCCCTGCCCCCAGAAATATGCTGGTTGGCTAATATCAACTAGATAATCAATCTGTATCGAGTAGAAGACAGACAATTCTCCTTTGGGAGCATCCAAGATCCAAAGAGGTAAAATGGGATATTCCAAATCTCTTAGATCTGTAAGAAATAATTGCTCGAATACCTGTCTTTTAATCTAAGTTTTACTTAAGTTACTACTGCTATTTTCTTCCTGGATCCAATTAATACATGCTTCCAGCTATGTCAAAGGAACTTTAACATGTCATGTGGATGAAAACCAAGTTTCTACTCTCGCTGCAATGTTAGATGCAGACATTTTCTGTTAAAAGGAAAAAAAGTTAAAAGGAAAAAAAAAATCCAAAAAGACATACTTACTCTTCTGACATTTGCTCAAGCTGTGACATGTCTCTCATTAGTGTTATATAGAAATTTGACATCAAATCAGTCATTTTAAGTGTGATGATGTAGAAGCAATTCATAGAACTGGAATGTTAAAAATAAACATGCATTTCAAACATTTAAATAAGTAAACTCTGATCAGCATAAACAGCCTACGTAGCTTTCTCATCATGGAGTATCAAGAAAGTACTTATACTTCTACAAGCAGCCCTTATTGGTAGCTTATCTTTTCTTTTGATTTAATTGGAAGCATTGAAGGAAAATAATTTTGCTGTGTTTGGAAAGAGAGAGGACAAAAAATATTTCTCCTCTTGATTTTTTTTTTTGTTCCTGTAGGTCTGCTAGCAGTAAGTCTACTTTAGAAATTGACTTTATAACTTATTGTCCTATCTCATTAGCACTGCTATGAATAGTGTGAGGTGTTATTTACAATACAAACAAGATGCGAGCATTTATAGCACAGAAGTGATTTTTACACTGTAACTGGATGAAAGCTTTAGGACTGACAAGAGAATGCTAGTCTGAAATATCAGTGTTATCTGGAAACCAAACCCAGACTGACAGCAGTACTACAAAATTTTGACTGCCATTGTCTCAGGAACATCAGTGGTTAATGAACTCTGGCCCATTATTAGCTTTTGAAGTGACTGTGAACACTTAAGTTGTATAACTGTGCTTGAAACCTGTTTACCACCCTTAAGATGAAGGGCCAAAAATAAAATAAAATAAAATAAAAACTTCAGCAAACAATTTCTCCACAGAACTACATCACAAAGAAAACAAAACAAAACTGTAAGTACACAAGACTTGCCTTCTGCCATTAAAACCTGCAGGGGAATTAAAAACAACAACAAGTCTCCTTAAATTTCTCCTTTTCCTAGGTGAAGTAACACATCTTTTTACTCATCCATAGGCCTAAGAGTCTCTTGTCGGGTAGGAGGCTGCGTATTCTGCCTTTCCCGATGCGGTTTCCATCGAGGATGCTAGGGGCGCAAGTAGCCACCCCTCACGTAGCGCAGCCACTGCGTAACGAATCCTCGGGAGTGGCTAGGTCGAACACCATCCTACAGACACTAACAAAGCCACCCACCTCAAACAGAGAGGCTCTCCCCAGGTAAGCCACGCGCTTCCCCCCCTCCAAAAAAAAAAAAAAAAAAAAAAAAAAAAAAAAAAAAAAAAAAAAAAAAGCGTTCCAGGAACCAATCAGAGGTGTAGGACAACGCGCGCCTTTAAGTCTCGCGAGGGCTCTGCCTTGTTGGCGGTAGGTGATGAGTAGAAGGCGGAGTTTTTGGAGGCGCCATTTTCTCATTTTCTCGTCTCACAATTGAGATCGTTCTTGTTTCCATTTTTCGCTGCTGTTCTCCTCACAGTCCCTACTTAACAGGTAAATAAACAAATAAATATCTGAATGGGTCACGGTGGTGTGAGATGTATTATGTAGCGCTGCTCTCTTGCTTGGCTTGTCATTTGTCATGGCTCGCATGGAGGGTGGATTAAAGGGGCATCTGCTCCCTGCTTTGATAGGCATCTTTTTCGACCAACAGGGCCGTGGCGGGCCCGCGCGGAGGGGAGACGGATGGACTAATGGCTGAATGGTGGTTGTGCCTGCGTTGGGGATGAGGAAGGGGGGAATGGTGTGTTTTCCTTTCTCTCATATGTGCTGTGGGGCCAGCAACGGGTATAGGTAAGTAGGGCCTATGTGGCTGTGGGGAGACGCAGCTGGCGGAGGTGAAGAAAGGGGCGTTCTGAAGGGGGCTAAAGGGGGATCTGGGTCATGCCATGCTATGATGGGGCTAGGGGAGCTGATATCGCGCTCTCTTTGGTGTTGCTGGGTGATATGGTGGGTCTGTTCGGCCCTTACTGCTGGGAGCTCCTGCGGGAACAGCCACAGGACCGAACTTTTCTGTGGCCGTGGTAAAATCGGGTAGTGGGCTGGCACCGCTGCGTGGAGTGGATAGAGGTCAGGGTGCTACTTTCTTAGGTACTGTGGAGCGACTTGGGGTAGCCTTAGTGCTGGAGGAACGTTGCCCGTGCTGGGGGAAGGGCGGGCCGCTGGTGTGGGTATGGCAGCATGGGTGGCGTGGTGGAGGCTGACAGCGCTACCGTTTGTACGCGTTAGGCTGGGGAGCGGCCGTCGCCTTCGTGAGTCCACCCTGGTAACTATGTCTGGACGTAGTTGTGGAAAGTTATGGCTGGGGGAGAGTAGGGAGGGCGCTCTGGGCTGCGGTCTCTATGGAGGCGAGTGTGGGAGGCGCCGCGGTGGTGCCCACTTTCTTCGAGGGCGATTGCGACGGCGGAGCCGTTCCGTTCGGCCGGCCCCACTGGGGCTCCCGGGAGAGGGCCACTGATGCCTTCTTTCAGGGCAGAGGGGGGTAAATCTCATTGCCACCGCATGGTGGTGGCGGCTTTTCCGCTCCCGGCTCCGCCCAGCAGCGGGCAGACGCCATTACAGCTGTCGCCATTTCTGCTGATTCCCGCCGCCGGGAAACTGAGGCTCTCCTGCGGGTTATGTAATGCTGTTTTTCCCAGTGCCCGCAGCGGGCTGGGCTGCGGGACTCCGCCGAGCAGTTGCTGCCTGGGGGTTGTGGCGGGAGGCGGCCCGTGGCGTGGCTTCTGGAGGGGGAGGTGGCTCAGACGGGTGAGAAGGGCCGCCGCAGCCCTGAGGGAGTAGAGAGGAACGCGCTGGCATTTACTGGCCTTTTTCTGTTTGTGGACACTGGTGTTGCGTTACTTCTTCCATGTCTGCTTTAGCCTTTCGGGGTTTCTAAAACCATTGTGTTAGCCCCTCAAACTCAATTTACACAGCGGAGTGTAGTAACTAATGGAGAGCACCTTCAATACACATGTCTAAAGGGGATTTGAAGGGGATGTAAGCCTGGTACAGTATATTATGTTTCTTCCTCTGCAGCTTTAAGCATATCAGGATGTTTGTAAACAAAATAACTGTGGTTAGTCATTTGAACCTGTAAGTTTGCAGTCTTGATGGATATTTCTCCTCTTAGTGACATATTTGATTTTGTTACATTTTCTTTTATAAAGGAAAGCTTTGCAGCAGAAGCTCAGGGCAAACTCTTATTTTCTGCTGTAGTGAGAATTAGAGCTGTAAGTGAACAGAGCCACAACTGATGTATGCTGTTTTCATAGGCTCCTGAAGCAATAGATTGGGTTTTGCTCCTGCTCAGAACACTTGAGTTTTGTCCTGCAAGGGTATATAGTACTAGTAAGTTCTAGAAGCAGGCATTTCTTTTTGCTTTTTCCCATTACTACAATGTACAGATTGATTATTTTTTCCCATAAAATAGATGTACTAGCTCTTTTATTTTGCAACAGGTTTTATCTTCCCACCTAAGAGTAAAAGGTAATGGAGACTGAACAACAGGAAGAGACCTTTACCAACACAGAGACAAATGGTAAATTTAAGGGACTCCTTTTTTCTGGAAATTGCCATTCTAGATTTTTAATGCTTTAACTGTATCATATGTTTATATTTGCAATAGTTCTGCATTTTGCATTTAATTTTGTAATTTTTAATTATCCCGTGTGGGTGTGTGTGGTACGGCTTTTTTTTTTTTTGGGTGCGTGTTTTTTTTTTTTTTTTTTTTTTTTTTTTTTTTTTTTGAGGGGGGAATATTTTTAGATGTGTCATAAGTAGCTGAAAGTTACAGCTAAGGATTTGAAATTACTTCCTCACTAATCAGGCCTCAAAAGTTTTGAAATTTAGTATTTAGAGATATTTCACATATGTACTCTTGCAGCAATAACTCCAAAAAAAAGATACCATAATAGATAAGCTTGACAGTATTTTTCCCCCATGACACTGTCCAGACAAGCACCAAGTATTTAGCTACCAAGTAAAGGCATCTGTGTTAAGCTGACTTGTGCCAGTCTTTCAAAACAGTATTTGAGATGATGCTTTACTGTTATTCCATCATTACTTCAGTATTGGGCAGTATTCAGTATATATTCAGTATTCAGTATTGCCTTGACTAAATGTGAAAAATCATCAAACTAGTTCATGTTTTTTGTTGTTTTTAATGAGTTTTTAGTAATTATTTGATTTGTGGGCTGATGAAATAACCTGTTTCTGTGCTATCGAATCTCGGAGTAGATGTCAAAATAACATGCTAATAGAAAAGAATGCTTTATTAGGAACACAGTGCATAAGCTTGATGTGAATTCTATTTTATTATGATTTAAAAAGTTAAATAAATGTTTGTCATTCCCCCCCCCCCCCCCCCCCCATGGACCTGTCTACAGGCAAACGTCCTGCAGAAGATATGGAAGAAGAACAGGCCTTCAAAAGATCTCGAAATACAGATGAGATGGTTGAACTACGCATTCTACTTCAGAGCAAAGTATGCTTTTTTCAGTATCATTCTGCTACTGCTTATGGCCTTCTTTAATATTAAAGACGGGGATGACAAAAGCATGTTTTGAGGATGTATGTTTAGGTTACATTAAGCACATGCTTTTTCTATTAGGATTATTTGTATGTGTGTTATGGTAGAAGTGTCTTGAAGTGGTATTACCTAGTTAAAATCTTTAATGCACTATGGAACTTTTGGATTTAAATCTTGTTTGGGGGGAAAAAATTAAAACAATAGAGACTATAAACTGTTGCTCTTATGTTAGAGTAGAAGGTTGCTGCTTTAAGGGGAAAAATGTGTAGGGTTGTGGCTGTGTGGGTTTTATTTTTTTTTCCCTGGCAAGCAAATATTTTAGAGAATGATCAGCTAATGATTGTAAATTGAATGTGAGAGTTAAGATGAGGACTTTTTCAGGATCTTACTAATTCTTCCTGACCCATTTAGTGAATTGTTGGTAAGTATCAACTGAAAGAGAAGTGGGAGCAATGCTTAAGGGATTGCAATAGCTTCATAGACTAGTTTAAATTATCACAATAAAGTAGCTATTTACGAATCTGCTCTGGTGTTTCTAGTTGTTACTTTTTTTTTTGTGCGCTAAAGTAATTTGGTCTTTTGTGTTGGCATGGGGGAGCATTACCTTAACTGTGTCGTATTTCTGGCCAATAGTCAAGTTACATGGAGTGCTGCAAAATGTTCACGTGCTGTTAGAATCATTTATGAACTGCGTAATAAAAGTCATACCTTAGCATGTCTTTGGAATAACCTGGTAAAAATTTAGTTTTGCAATTAATGTTCTTGAATATCTGCTAGTTTGTTCCTGTTGATTTTGTAAACTTGAGATTACTGTCTGTTTATATTGGCCTTAACTTTTTTCAGACTGTACTGGTGTGTGAGGTCACTTGAGTTGCATAGATATAAACCATAAGCAGTGCTTGAAATTATCAACAAACATTGAGTGGGGAAAGTGAAGTTTGCAATTTTTTTTTTTTGTGTGTGTGATAAATTAGGGAAACTATTGGCCTACATAATGTGTGGAATCCCTTAAGAATATGACTCTAAGTATGAGATTATTTTGACACAGGCAGAATTGCCTAGCAACTTATAAGCAGCAAAATTGAATATATTTAAATTATTTCAACTCAGTTTCTTTCCTATATTTGGTGACAATAGCTGCTTTGGCTTCTTATCTTCATGAACAGACTATGTCAGTTTATAATTTAATGTGAACCTTTCAAAAGCAAAATGTTCTCTCTCCTTTCTGCAATACATTCTGCTGGGGGTAATGCAAAAATAGATGCATCATTCCTAGTCTTCAATTCAGAAACATAGACTGTGCTCTGTTGGCATAATGTAACTTCTGAAAACTATGTTTCAGAATGCTGGAGCAGTGATTGGAAAAGGCGGCAAAAATATTAAGGCACTTCGTACAGACGTAAGTATATATGAGTTTGAACTAATTTAACGCCAATTCTTTCAGAGCACTGTGTTGAAAAATCTTATCATGTGTGTTTCTGGAAATTGAGGAATTCAACTCTAGACATCAATAGTCATAAGCCGTTTGTAGTGATTGTTAGAGTAGATAATTTAGTTTTTCAGCTTGTATTGTGATCAAAACCCATCTTGAGTTACATGGGAGGAGAGGTTTATATTAAACCTCTTTTGCTTTCTAAAAGAATTCCACTAAATTTTAGAAGTATGTTAACAACTTAAATGTTGGCAAAGCTTAATACCCTTAACTGCACCATTTCCCATATGTGTGAATCAATTATAGTACTACTGAAATCTTTGCAGGTGGCTGGCTTAACCCAGAGATAGAGGATTTTTTTTTTTTTTTTTTTTTTTTTTAGGAATCTAAAAAGTCCATTAGTTCTTTAACAGCTTGCACATGAAGCACAGAAACCTCATTGTTAAGATTACATGACTTAAATATGAGCATAGAACAACAAAGAAACATTTAAAAATGCTTCCCAATAAGAGAATAAAATGGTTGTGATTTTTAATTGCTTACTGACGTTTCATAGTGGGATGACTCTTGTGATTAGACACCTGTTTAGTGTTAATGTTATGTATTTAAGCATTACAAAGTTTTATGTATGTTTTGTTTACACTCCAGTACTTAACATCAGCTACAACTTCAATAATTTTACAAGCAAGACTCTTCAACACAATATTTGGTAACATATCATTAAACAATGAGTTCCAACTAAGTTCATAAACTATAGCAACTAGAATTGAGGGATAAGTTGAAAGGGTCAGGAATCATAAATATGCACATCAACTGTTAGCTAGAATTTTCATGTTTAGTAAATAAGTCCAGATATTTTAGACTTGTCTGTAACTGTCCTAATTTGACCAAGGTTTTAGTCATACATTTTGACAAGTTTCCTCTACCTTCATGAGCCAGTCTACTAATAAAGCATCTATGTTAAAAGTTAGTAGTAGTTTGGTTGGATCAATTAACTCGTTTCTAAGGTCCATAAGCCACAGTTGATGTAGCCAACTATTATTGTGTTGGTCTCCAGAACAACTTAAGCTTGTTTCATTAATTGAGAGTAATGAGTATAGCTTGTATTAAAATTTATTGCTTTTTCCCCCTCTTCCCTCTCCTTGTGTGGTTTTTTTTGTTTTTGTTTGTGTTTTTTTTTTTTTGTTTGTTTGTTTGTTTGTTTTGTTTGGCCATATATCTCCGTTGCCCATGTACTGGATCGACTTGCCCTGCGTTGCCCACCATGACGTTGGCCCATCCGCCCCTGAACGCCCATGTGAAAACCCTGGTTGGCTATGCCCAAAAATGTGCTCATTGCCAAACGGGTGCCATACTTGACAACTTCTGATTGAATACCCATGCCCAATGCCAACATCCACGAACGCCAATGACCAATGCAGTACAATGCCAGTGTTTCAGTCCCAGACAGCAGTGGCCCTGAGCGGTATGTCCCAACAGTTTATGCCTCACTGCCTGATTAGAAAGAAAGAAATGTATTGTATTACCTGCCTTTTACATAATTAAGTAGTATCCCCTTATCAACGATGTATTATTTTTTCCCCCAAGTTTTCTGTCTTATTTTCCCCATTAAGTCTTTTTGTCACTGAACTCATGTGAATTGCCCACCCAAACAATCCACTCCTTTTATTTCAATGGAAGGAGCACAGCTTCAAGTGTTGCATATTCACTGCATTGTAGATCAAATGGCTTCAAAGTAGACTCCTACTCTGTGTTTGTGCCCACCTTGCTGCTCTCCTTCCCCCCCCCCCCCATTGCCTATTCATAACTATTTCTGACTTCTCATTTCTGGTGGGTGGGGAGGTGTGTGTGTGTGTAGTGGTGGGGTGTGTGTGTGTGGTTTTTTTTTTTTTGTTTGTTTGTTTTTACTTTTTTTGCATTTGTCTTCTTGTAGAGCTTATCAATAATTTTTAACTGGTCATGTAACCTTACTCAAAATATAATGTTCACCACTTTCATATCTCTGCTTCTTCTATGAGAAGGCTATGGCAATTTTACCAATGTAACAGGATATCCTAAACTAGTGGTGGTCAGGAACATGAATATTCACTACTTCTGTCAGTTCTGCATCAATTTCTTGCTCTTTAATCTGATCCCTTCCAAAAGCATGTATGCTCACTCTCCTGCGCTTCTCATACCTGCCTAAATCTTATCATGCATATATATGTTGGGATAAACAAAAATGCATGTTGTCAATTCAGTTTACAGACTTACTTTGAATGGGGTATATAATTGTATTTTTTTTCTGTGTAGTAAGTCTTGTTAGAATTTTGTGCGTGATTATGAATACAAAACTTATTTCTGCTGCTTCTTTTCCATCTTCTCCATGTTATCTGGCACTTGTGGCCTTTGACAGCATCTTGAGTATAAGTGCAGATATTGAGACAATTGGAGAAATCCTGAAGAAGATTATCCCTACTTTAGAAGAGGTATGTCTCTAGGTTTGTTTCTTCAGAGGTACAAATTTAGCCTTTAAAATGTTTCTAAATAGTTCTGTGCTATTTTGTTGTGTTATATCAGAAAATAAAAACAGTGCACTCAAATTGTGTTTGTATTCTGTTTTTTTTTTTTTTCTTTTGTGGAGGAGGAAGACAGTCTCTGCTTATTAAATTAATGATTACAATGGTCTCCTCCCCTTCAAAACTGTCTCCTGACTTATTCAGTATGATGTAGCTGTACTGTAATTTGTATTCTGCCTTGGCTTTATAAGGAAGTGTGGTGCACTGTTTGATATCCTTTTAAATTTGTATACAAATTTATGTAGTGTAATGAAAGAAATAAGGAAAACTAATTTTTTACATCATATTTAAGTAAGGACCCCTGTGTAGTTGTGATTGTCATGGCTATTCTGTGATAGAATACTATCACAGAATTGCAGTTTAGCAATAAATTACATCATAGCATGTGGTTGGGGGAGTAATACAGAATTATTATTTTAAATATTTTCTGGAATTATATTTTATTCCTTATTAATTTTACAGTATCAACACTACAAATGCAGTGACTTTGACTGTGAATTAAGACTTCTAATTCACCAAAGTTTGGCAGGAGGAATTATTGGTGTCAAGGGTGCTAAAATCAAAGAACTCAGAGAGGTATTGTGTTCTAGTCTTTTTAGTTTTGGCTTTTGTTGTTTAAACAACTTGGTGTTTTGTGTTCATAAGCAGTGAGTATCTGTATCTTCTGTGCAATAATTCCTTCAGAACATACTTCATGCATGCTTTCTGTGTATGGGGATCAACATGTGTGTTGCTTATTGCAACTTTCTTGCAAGCCCTCAGAAATAAAGTGAGTGCTGATAGAGCTTAGGACTTCTTATCAACCTTTTAAGCACATTAGCAGTAGTGCAATCTATATAAAGAAATGGTTTTTTGTTGTTGTTGTTTTTTTTTTTTTTTTAATTCATTTAATTAAAACAACATAACAGCTTTCATTCTCTTTGAAATGAACTACTGGATGGACTTAAGTTTATTGCTGTGGATGACATGCAAAGGAGTTTAGGGTGGACATATTTCTATGAACTCTTAAGATTTACTAGATGTTTGAACTTTTCTATGAAAGTATTGTGGTGTGTGCTTTTTGGGGGAGAGGGAGTCCAGCTATTTTGAAGACTGTTTTCTTTTAGTGGAGGAATAATCTTATGTTCTAAAAAGCCAGTGGTCCTCTGAATCTAGAGAGCTGTTTTTCTGTTTCTTCCCTGGTGTTGTGTGAAAAGCAATTTCAGGACAGGTGAGGTGTATCTGTGGGTTAAGGGAAGTAAGATGACTTGATTTAATCCTAGAAACGTTGCCGTTTTGCATCCGATGCTCTTATAACCTGTAAGCTCACAATGAATATTAACCTTCACATGTCATATGTGGTTCCTCTGCTAATAGTTAATTGAATGGTGATGTAAAATGAGCTGTAATGGGGAAGATCAGAAATTTAATTTTTTTCATTTCACTAGCATCTCATATAAAACAATATCATTGCAGATTTTGAAAAGATAATCTACTACTAAAATTAATATGCTCAATAGTCTAGGCTATTTAAATGTTTATAATGTCTGTTACCCTTTTTGGTTTTAGTAAGTTTATAAAGTTATTTAAAATACTTCTTTTTGGAAGATTTATGGCTCCTGTGTATGTGTGTCTGGTGTTTTAACAGAACACACAGACCACCATTAAGCTCTTCCAAGAGTGTTGTCCTCATTCCACTGACAGAGTGGTGCTTATTGGTGGAAAACCGGATAGAGTTTGTGGAATGTATCAAGATTATCCTGGATCTTATCTCTGAGGTAATGTGTTTTAAATTGATTCTATTCTTTCATTGGCCTTCATAGAAGGTAAGGGATTATTTGGATGGAAAAATCTTTCTATTTTTGAATTCATTACCTCTTCTGTATAACAAAGGTGTTGAACTGTTAGCAGCCTTTGCAATTTTTCCTGTTTTTAGACTTGAGTTGCACATTATGTGAGAAGGAAGCTATTTTTGGTACAAATGCACAATTTTGTGCTTTGCATATCATTAAGATAAGAAATTAAAAGTGGAGAGGAAGGGATGTAAAGTTAAACACCATTGATCAGTAACAGCAATTTCTCTATCCTAGTGAAAATCATAGGAAGGCTGTCCATAATCTGTGGATAAAATGACAGGTTTTAAAAAATAGCACTAAATTAGGATTATAAAATGTTTGGAATGTATAAAATTCATATTTATACACTTAATATATTCAATAAATATGCTAACTATAACAGTGCTAACCCAGAGTTGTTTACTTTTTATTGTTTTAGTCTCCAATTAAAGGACGGGCCCAGCCTTATGATCCCAATTTCTATGATGAAACATATGACTATGGTGGCTTTACAATGATGTTTGATGATAGAAGAGGACGCCCAGTAGGCTTTCCTATGCGTGGAAGAGGAGGTTTTGATCGAATGCCTCCTGGTCGTGGTGGACGACCTATGCCTCCATCAAGAAGAGACTATGATGATATGAGCCCTCGCAGAGGACCTCCACCACCTCCCCCAGGTCGCGGGGGCAGAGGTGGCAGCAGAGCTCGTAATCTTCCTCTTCCTCCACCACCGCCTCCTCGTGGTGGGTGAGTCATTGCATAAATGTATTGTACAAAATTTGAATAGAATTTGTTGAATTGTGTTTCCAGGACTTGTTTCACACTTCCATGTTGGTAGTGGTTATGCAGGATCAAGAGTTTATTGCACCAGCCTATTTTGAGAAGTAGTCAAGCGATATGCTGTACTATAGTGTTCTAGCATTCTACCAGAACTATAATACTATAGTTGATAGTTTTTTAGCTTTTTGTTTGTTTTTGTGTGCCTCTTTTGGGGAGGGAGGTGTGTGGGGGTGGGGGTGTGTTTTTTTTTTTTTTTTTTTTTTTTTTTTTTTTTGGGGGGGGGGATTGGTGGTCTTGTGTTGTGGGGGGTGGGTTTTGTGTGTTTTTTGGAAGGGAGGTTGGGGGTGCTTTTGTAATGTTTTGTAGAACTTGGCTAAAGCAGTCAGAATTTTGGAGCTTTGTGTAAATCATGAATGTGAAAATGATTTTAGTATAAAAACTAGTTTATAACACAATGTGCTGCTGCTTTTCTCATTTTAGAGATCTTATGTCTTATGATCGAAGGGGCAGACCTGGAGACCGTTATGATGGAATGGTAGGAATTTTAAATTCATATTGTTCTCTAAATAAAACACATTTAAAACTTTGAATATCTGAAGAAACTTGTGACCATATATTTAAATTAGGCATGTGTTCTGATTTAATTTTGATTATTATAAAAATGCTTTGCCTGTTGAGGGGGGGAAAAAAAAAAGTCCTTCCTGATGCTGAGGAATGCTTGGGGTGTGGAGAGTCATTTGGGGTGTAAAGAGTATCTGGGTTGTGACCTTCCCCAGTGTCTGCCTCTTCTTCCTGTCATCAGCAATGGTAATGGAAGTTGGACTCTGCTCTACCCTGAAGACTTAATTGCACTGACCTTTTAGAAATGTGAGTGAATTTTTGTGGCTTATGTCAGACATGGGCATTGGGAGGCTTTTTGTATCAAGAAAACGCATCAGGACAGTCTTCTCTTAACTTCTACTATACCAAGACTTTGATTCAGGCAAGCATTCTTAATGTATCTGTTGGAAAACTTGAATAGTGTCTTTGTAGATCCTCAGTTGGTCTAACAGATTATTGCTTGTTTGAAGCAGTTCTTGCCTGTTCCTGCCCATTTCTACATTTACAAAGAGTCTATTGTGATTCCAAATGTTTTGGAGACAGGGCCCCTGATAAGTTGATGAAATTAGATGTGTTCAATTATGTTAATGCTAACTGTTGCTGAGGAAAAGAATTTTGTAATATACGGAAGCTTAAAAAGGCTTAACAGTGCTCTTCCATTGCATATTCTGAAATGCATTTTTTGCATTCAGAATGATTTGCAATTCATTTTTAAAGACTTTTTTTTTTGCACTTTAAGAATTTCATATGTGCCTCTGCTAATCTGGATCTTCAGAAACTGGATGAATCAAAAAATGCACTTCCAGGATTCCTATTTGTAGTCACATGTTCTGCAAGCTTAGTTTGTGTTTTGATGTGTCCAGCTGCTAAAGCTGGTATTAGGACATGTAAACAGAGCGCCTTGACTTTCCATGAGTATCTGGCTGAGCAGACTCTTCAGCTTGGGCTGAAGTGTGTTCTAGCTTTGAATAGAAAATCCTTTTGGACTCTGACTTTTATTGGGTTGATCTTGGCTTTATTGGGTTGATCTTGGCTTTTTTGGCATGAATTTTCACAAGGGGAATCATCATTTCTAATTTTCTATGTTCCAATAAACAATTTACACGTTATAGTGAAGTTGCCCATGGCTTGGGATGTGTTATACCAGAGTTTAATAGCCTGCCTAAACTGAGGACTGCTTACTGATGGTTTGTATTTAATTTTTAATTTTAGTTAAACACAAGCCCAGTATCCCTACTTATATAAGCAGATGAGTAGTTCTTGGGGGGGATTATGAGACTGAAGCAGCAATTGCCATGCTAGTAATACAAAGATGCTGCCATTTATTGCATCTAGAAAATGTTCTCTAGCAAAACACATAATGTATGGGGGAAAGGATGGTTTTAAAGAGCAGGAGCACTATTTTATAATATATCTACATAAAACAAGAAAAGATCAGGCCAAGATCTAGGTCTTAAATGTTGAATGTACAAAAATCCTCATTTTCTACTAGCTCTACTTTCTGCTAGAAGCAGAAAGATTCAGCAGTTCAAGACTGGATGCTGATTCTTGAATTTTCTGGAATTTGACATATGGCAATTATTTGACTTGTAAACTTTAAGCATGTAAGGAATTAGTAATGGGGGGAAAAAAAAGACAACTCTCGTATTGGTTTAAATATGAGGAGAAATTAACAAAATTCCCCTCATTCTTGAGACACTAGTCTAGAAGAATGCAAGTTATAACTAGAACTTCCTTCCATCAGTTAGGATGGTATGCATTAGATATGAAAGTAACTATAATTTGTCTTATCCTATCCAGCTGGTATTTCATTTGGTTTCCACTTCAGTGCCAGTAGGTAGCCACTATAAGTCTGTAGAGGATCAATGAGCTCTTATTTATTAGTGTACTATTCATGTTCTATTCTGTGTTTATTTTTAATCCTGCAAAGGCTTTTGCCTTACTAGTAACTTAAAATAGATTAGACAATTATAAAAATATAATTTGTAGACTCTTTTATTTTTTTCAGCATTTGTTTTAGAGTTGTGAAGGAAGTTTTTTTTATATATTGCTCTTCTAATGTAATTAGATTGTTAATATAATTAGATGTAGATTGTTAACCAGTTCTTGGTTATATGGGGTATATAGCCTCTAATGCTTTGTCAGCTCATTTCTATGTCCTTCCTATTTGACCTGCTGTTGACATAATGACTTTTTAGTCTTTCTGAGTGTTCTTATTTACTTTTAAACACAAAAAATAAAAGGTTTTCATGCCTAAGGGTGTAATACCTTCTGGTAAATGGTACAGCTGTAGTATTGGGGAGGGGACTGTGCTGTTTGCAAGAGGAAAATCTGTCTATCTCCTAGAAAGAGGGAAGAAAATAAGGTGACCATTACAGTCAAAGGGAGCAAATCTTGTCACTGGTCTATATTAAGCACTTCTGAGTCTCTCTAGTAGATTAGATATTACAAAAAATATTTATCCGTATCAGTCTGTATGTGTTTGCTTGCAATGCAAAGTTACTTGTAAGCCTCCTTGAGATGGACTTAATTTGGGTTTTCTCTTCATGCTATGTTGTACCTGAAAGATGATGCAGTGTCATGTGGATGCCTGTGATGACATGCAACCGCCAGAGTTGGTGAGTGTATTCATCCTTTTATTTGACTGGTTTAATGGTTGATTTTTGAGAGAATAACTTACTTGATTTAGAAACAACTGGAATTACTCAAGCTTGATTTTACTGAGTGGCAGCTTGCCACTACTAAAAACTCAAAAGCTGTCCTGATTCAGAGTATCAGCAGTTTGCCCTAAGTTTTTGTGTGCGCGCGCCCACCCCCCCGCTTCTTTCCATATTTATGGGAGTTTGAGCCTATTTTAGGTAAATATTCAAATCTCCAAAGTTAAGTGTGGCAGTTATAATGGAAGCATGTTATTGAAGTATGGCTATTCACTATTTAAGCTTTTTTTGTGTCTTTCTCTCATAGTTTGAGGGTGGCTCTGGATATGGTAAGGTTTTCTTAATATAAATTTTTATATGCCCTTTGTTACTTAGCCATTAAAGGACTTGATGCATATGTTTAAATCAGATTATTCTTATGCAGGTGGGCGTGGTTCATATGGTGATCTTGGTGGACCCATCATCACAACACAAGTAACAATTCCCAAAGATGTAAGTCAAGTTGATTTGTGCTTTTAATCAGCCTTTTCTCAGGCTACATAAGTATTTGGGATCCTTGACAAGTACTTTTTAATATTAAACAAGTATTTCTAAATTTTTAAAAGCCTATTCCTCAGGATGTTTATTTTGTGACTGTTGTGACACACTGAACAATTGCCTTAATTGTTAGCAGCCTTTTTGGGTGCTTTTGGTTTTTATATATATAAAAAAAATTCAGCAGCTGGTTCTCCCAGCTTTATACCACCTGTGTCTATACAATAAATACTGCAGAGGCTGTTTGGAGTAAGCTCCCACTGAAGCTTTTAAATTCATTGAGTACTGTTGTGGAGAAAACTATTTATTTATTTTTTCCCTAGTTGGCTGGATCTATTATTGGGAAGGGAGGTCAGAGAATCAAACAAATACGTCATGAGTCAGGAGCTTCGATCAAAATTGACGAACCATTAGAAGGTTCAGAAGACCGGATAATAACTATTACAGGAACACAAGACCAGATACAAAATGCACAGTATTTACTGCAGAACAGGCAAGTTGAAGCTTAATGCTGCTGTTTGTCAATTTTAAACTGACTCTTTTTTTCCTATTATGTTCTAAAGCTCTTCTGTGACATAGCTTCTAAAAGGCAGGTTTTAAACAACTATGACCTTAACTTTTCCAGTGGGTAGTTCTGCCTTGATTCTTTTTTGTTCTCTATTCTAACTAAAATGAAGATGCCCTCTAATCTTGCTGGAAGATGCCTTAATCAAGCAGTCCTCTCATTTCTCTGGTGAAAACTACTGCAAAAATTAATTGTAATTATATATATATCCTGTAGAAAACATAGAAGATTTCAGTGGATGTTGGTCTAGTTCTGTGTGGAAGACTAGTGATTTTGTTGTTTTTAAATAACTAAACTGACAACAAATCACAGTCTGCCATGTGGCACAGGCCATGCCTCTACAGATAAGTTGAAAGCAATTGGTGCTGTTAATGCAGCATTTCACACCTTGTTGGCATTACTTTTGCCTTTTTTTGCCAAATGATAACAACTTTAGAATGAATTTGCTTAATTTTGCTTTAACATGTTTATCATAGCTATTTTTAATGCTTAACTTGAATGTTTGGCTTTAGACTAATATTTAAATGTGCTTAAAATCATCATAAACCTATAATTATTAGCTGTTATTTAAATTAAAACACTTAGAAGTATTTTTTTTTTTTTTGTAATCTTTAAGAGTGTCATTGTGAATATTGATGCAAGATGTATGGTCAATCATTCTAATACATGCTTTTTTTCTTTTTCTTTTATAGTGTGAAGCAGTATGCAGATGTTGAAGGATTCTAATGCAAGATTATTTTTTCTTTTTTATAGTGTGAAGCAGTATTCTGGAAAGTTTTTCTAAGACTAGTGAAGAACTGAAGGAGTCCTGCACCCTTTTTTTTTTTTTTTTAATTATTATTACTTTAATATCTGCTTATGTTTAAAAAGCCAACATTCCTCTGCTTTATAGGTCTTCTGCATTTGAGGGGTAGTGGAATCTTTGCTGTCCACCAGATGTAATGTTTTAGTTCCTTACAGATACTTGGAGGGAGGAAAAGGGTGTGCAAGTCTAACATTGAAATTTTGAAACAGCAGCAGTATGTGGAATTTATTTTTGTTAACTGTTGGTGGTAAATTGTAATGTTTTCTGTAACTATTTTGAACACCCTGCTTTTATGTACACTTTTATTTCTCTTTTTTTTTTTTTTTTTTTTTTTTTTTTTTTTTTTTTTTTTTTTTGAGAGAGGAGAATGCTTGTAGTCCATGTGTCCCTGGCCTCCTTCGAGAGCAGAGTGCAGAATGTAATGCTCTTCTTGTAAGAAGAAATGTTTTATGATTTTTAAATAAATTTAGTGAACCTATTTTTGGCGGTCATTATTTTTGAGATATGCATATGGTAACATCTAAAATGGATACTCCCTGAAGATGTGTAAATGAAAGTTGCTGTTAAGTTTGCTCTTATGCTTTTTTGATATAGATGGACTTAAGTGTTCTTAGCAAACTAAAAGAAAAAAGGGTGTGAAAACAATGGCTCACCATTGCTATTTGGGGAAAAATATGCAAAAAAACCTATGCAAATGCTGTAGAAGATGTTTTTGCAACAGTTTGGCCCTCTTTGTAATCCATACACTAGTGGCAATCTATAAATGAAATATTGTGATGTCCCTGAGTTACAGGGGTAAAGTATGCCTAATTTTAGACAGCTTCATGCAAATAATGTTATTAATGGTATGTCAACTGCCATCTCTAACAGATGAATTCTAGTTTTCAGGGTCTTCATTTGTAGCAGGAAGAAATCTTTATGAATTGGCCAAGTGGCAGTATCTAACTGTAAGTCATTTTTCATTATATTCCTCTGAAAACTAATTAGAAGTGAGAAATTAAAAGTACCTCCTAGCTGTCTCATGTAATACCTGGACATTTGTATTATAGTTTATAAGTTTTAATTTCAATTGAAAAACAATTAAAAATATAAAGGAAAAAACACTTGCCCAGTTGTGTGTACTAGCTTTAGAGTCAGTGGTTTCCTTTTTATTAGGCCTAGAGTTTACCTTGTAAAGGGGAAAGGAGATGTAAGAAAAGTTAAAACAATTAATTATTAAAGGAGAGAAGAGGAGGGGGGGAAACGTGTGCACAGACACACAGAAAACTGCTTTTGGCTAGGGTACTGCCTAGGGAGCATCTGCACTGAGGTTACTAAGAGCTCAGGGCTTCCTCTAGGCCTTAATGACACCTGGAGCTGCATGAATTGCGACATAGGAGGGGAGGGAGGGAGTAAGAGCAGGTGTGTTTCAGCAGCCCTGTGTGGCTAACTTTCCCTGCCTGGTGTGTGGGCAGCATGGGCTGCTCAGGTGCTTTCCTCACCTGCTTGGCCCCATGGTACTTGTGCAGCACACTGAGGGGAGTAGTGGCTATGCCCTTGGTAGCAGCTCCCTGTACTGGTGAGTGAGTGGGATGGGATAAGGGCTGTAGTGCTTCATGCTGTGATGACACTGCTGATGTGAGGGGCTGGGCAGCAATGAAGGGCTGCTTGGTGGGCACAAAGGGGAGGGTGACTCTGAAAAATGCATATCCCAGAGAACAAGGATGGAGGTGTTTCTTTTGCTTCTGCAGTTAGCCAAGTTTATCATGAAGAACAGCAAAGATAGCCCTTCTCCTCCATGAAGGCATCAGAAGAGTAACAGACTCTTAGTGGAGTTCAGCCTGGTGGGCCTGCCTCCACTAGCTCAACCTACAGGTGGTAAGTGAAGAGAGAATGAGCTGGGTGTTTCTGGTAGATGCTTTCAACTTCTTTTGGTCCCAATGGGAGGCCCACAAGTGCCTGGTGAAGTACAAGGGCAAAACCTACAGTGGCTACTGGTCCCTCAACAGAGTGCTTGATGAGGTGTCAGTGCTGCTGCTGGTTAGTCTGTCCCAGTCACTGCTTGTCTGTGATGGCAGGAGTGTTAGGAATACAGCAATAAGTATGCAATAAAGTCATAAATTCCAAAACAGGAACCCTTTTTGTACATGTTTATTATTTTGATAAGTAGGTGTGCAGTTTCTTTCAGTTTGGGCAAGGTAAGTGGAAATGCTTTGGTAATATCTGTGAACAAAAGAATTATTTGTGACTAATTAGGTGCACTCCATAATAGGGGAGAGAACTATCCTTAAGCCAAGAATCTTAAAGGATTCTTTGCATTGATCTAGTACCAAAGCAGCTCCAATAGAAGGGCATGACTTTTCAGATTTAAAAGTAAGTCTAGCATTCACTCTTATTACTGCTGTCTTTTCATCAGTACTAATTAGTGCCTGAAAAAACTATTTGTAGGTACAGATGGTATTTTTAATTAAATTCCTATAAGTTTGTATGCAAGCTAAGGGGAGGTTTGTATGAAGATACTTTTTGTAAATGCAAAATGATTAGCAGCTATATGCTGGGTATATATTTGCCTGGTATGCTATGAAAATACCATCCTAAGCTGTAAGGACTAAGTAGATGGGAGGAAATTGCATATTAAAAGCAAAAAAAAAAAAAAAAAAAAAAAAAAAAGTACTGTGGTTACAGTTGTTATCTATAGATGGGAATGCTATGTGCAAACACATACCTAGTTTGAAGCAACAATTTGAATGTAATCGTTACTTGGTGGATCTTAAGAGTTGATGTGCTTTTTAAATCTTTGTTGCAGTATAAATGCTCTCATCTGTAGTTTTTCAGACTACAGCTTCATATTAGTTTTTCAGACATGGTATGGTAGTCTTAAAGATCTTATTTTTTTACTTTTCTGAAAGAATACCTATTACCAGTGCCTCATATTATGCCACCATGATAATTGAGCAAGTTAGGTATATATTTCACTCTGACACAGAATGCCCAATGCCTTTGAAGAGAGGCATCGTGTGCAGAATGAAAGCAAACAGTTCTGTTAGAGAAGTTGGGAAGCTCTTTCCTCAATTGTGTTTAAAATTAGTGGAAAAAGTGCTCAAACTATTATGTTTAGTAATGGAAAATTTTCCTTCTTACAAAGATGAAGTTATATTTGAAGTTGGTTCTAGCATTGATTTTTTTTATCATAAAAACTTATTTCTTAGTGATTGTGGCTTTAAAATATGGCTGTTAAGTTGTTCATGAAAATTCATCTGAAAGGGTAGTCAGTTCAAAATTGTTCTAAAATTTGTGAATTATTGAGATTTTTTTTTTACCTAGGAAAACAGGAGATGAACAGAAACATTTCTGTGGAAGCTAGTATATTCAAAAATAAAATTCAAGAGAAATAAGAAAAACTATCATTATTTTAGCGTTTTACCACAAATCAATAGATTGGTCTATGTAATGAAAAGAAAAACAGTCTTTGAAGTTGTTAATATATGTTGCTATTAATAATAAAGATGAGAGAAGGGTGGGGGGGGGTGGTTTTTTTTTTTTTTTTTTTTTTTTTTTTTTTTTTTTTTGATAATACGCTTGGACCAAAGTATATTCTCTTTTGTTAAGATGGGGGGGGGGGAAATCTAGATTTCATTTCTCTGATGTTTTTATCTCTTAAAAACAAAATCACACAATTTATTAACAAAGAATTTTGCTTAATTTCTTGAAATACACTTTGGTATTTCTTATGAGTCCGTGTTTTTCCAGAAAAAGCTGCTTTTTTTTTTTTCTCTCCCCTCCATGTGCTGTCTATTTTCATCATTCTGTTGCTGTTGTGATATATTTTGATACTGTCCAATTTCCCAGTTGGATCAGGAACATGTTGTACCCATTGCATAAACATAATATTTGAGGTAATTTTTGCCCCAAAGTCAGAATTGGCTTCTAGTCCTTCCCCTTTCTCTTCAGCTAAAGAAGGAAAGGAGATCCTACTAGAATTGTGAAAATGTACAACTATGAGGAATCCAGACTATTGTTCATGCAATCTCTGAATCAACATGTCTAGACTGGAATTAAGCCATACTCTCATCAGGGTTGACAGTACACTGAAGCTTTTTGAAAGTTTCCCCGAAAGAAGAAAGCTGCTGAGGAATAGTGTGTGTTTATTATCTTTCATGGCTTTGTCTATACAGACATGTTCTTTATTAAGCATGAGTGATAGGTCTAGCTACCCTTCTGTCCAGTCCCATCCATGACAGTATTCACATTCTTTTAGTGATAGTATATCCTGTACTAATAACTCCCTGGAACACAGATCACTAGGGCTTTAAACAAATGGCACTTAAAACTTCACAGAATCACAGAATGGTTGAGCTTAGAAGGGACCTCTAGAGATCATCTAGTCCAACCCCCCTGCTCCAATAGGGACACCTAGAGCATGTGGCAGAGGGTGATGTCTAGGTTGGTTTTGAAGATCTCCTGAGAAGGAGACTCCACAGCCTCTCTGGGCAGTCTATTCCCTGGCTCTGTCACCCTCACAGGAAAGAAGTTCTTCCTACCATGGAGATGAAACTTCCTGTGTTTCAACTTGTACCCCCTTCCCCTTGTCCTTTTGCTGGCCACCACCGAGAAGAGTTTGGCCCCATCCTCTTTACATTCTCCCCTCAGGTATTTGTACATGTTGATAAGCTATAAGCTCTGCTCTCAATCTTCTCTTCTCCAGGCTAAACAGGCCCAGTTTGCTTAGTCTTTCCTCAGAGGATAGATGCTTCAGTCCCTTAACCATCTTTGTTGCTCTACACTGAATCCTCTCTAGAAGCTCCGTGTCCCTCTTGTGCTGGAGAGCCTGGACCTGCACACAGTATTTTAGGTGCAGCCTCACCAGAGCTGAGGAGAGAGGCAGGATCACCTCCCTCTACCTGCTTGCAACACTCCTCCTGATGCAGGCCAGGATCCCATGGGTGGTCTTGGCCCTGAGGGCACACTGCTGGCTCATGGTTAACTTGTCAACCAGGACTCCCAAATCCCTCTCTGTGGAGCTGCTTTCTGGCAGGTCAACCCTTAATCTGTCCTGGTGCTATTCCTCTCCAGGTGCAGGACCCTGTGCTGGTCCTTGTTGAACCTCATGAGGTTCCTCTCTGCCCAACTCTCCATCCTGTCTAGGTCTCTCTGAATGGCAGCACAGCCTTCGGGAGCGTCAGCCTCACCACCCAGTTTGGTATTGTCTGCAGATTTGCTGAGGATGTGCTCTGTCCCCTCATCCAAGTCATTGATGAACAGCTCTGAGCACAGTGCTGACTCTTGTGGAACACCACTGGCCACAGGCCTCCAAGTAGACTCGGCCCCATTTATCACAACCCTCTGAGCACTGCCATCCAGCCAGTTCTGACTCTACCTCACTGTCCACTCATCTAACTCACCCTTCCAGAGCTTTCCTATGAGGGTGTTATAGGAGACAGTGTCAAAAGCCTTGCTGAAGTCAAGGTAGGCAACATCCACAACTTTCCCCTTGTCCATCCAGTCATCTCATTGTCGAAGGCTATCAGAGTGGTCAAACGTGACTTTCTCTTAGTGAATCCATGATGACTCCTCCTGATCACCTTCTTTTCCTTGACATGCCTAGGGATCTTCTCTAGGATGAGCTGCTCCATCACCTTTCCTGGGACAGAGGTGAGGCTGACTGGTCTGTACTTTCCTGGGTCCTCCCTCTTACCCTTTTTGAAGACTGGAGTGATGTCCCACTCATTAGCCAAAGAATGTGGGGGAGCCTCCCTTATTTGTAAAGACACAAATTTGTGTGTTCTGCTCAAGCTCCAGGGTCTGATTACTATTTGAATGTGGTCACCTGAGGGAGTGAGGTGGGCCTGGAAAGGGTTCTCCTGTCACCTCAAACAGGGACCTGTTTCCGTTCTTGTTCATCGTTTAGTTCTGCTCCTTCCACCCTATGACAAGAGGGTAGGTGATCCTCAGGTCAATTTGGGGGTTTCTGTGGGTGCACTTCCTGGGATGATTGCAAAGCGTGGCTCCACCAGTCTCTTTCTTTCTCACACTCCCTGATGCTCTTCAGCCTTTCTACCTCCTCCTTCAGTTTTACCACCAGGTTAAGTAGTTCATCCACCTGCTCACACCTGAGGCAGGTGTTGTTTCTGCTACTCCCTAGTAACATGGAGAGGCTCAGACACTCCCCCACAGCTGGAGACCTGGACCATCTATATGTGGCAGTTCAGTCTGTGTCATCAGTCTTCCTGGTGCTGGCTTTCTATGGAGTAGAGACCATGGCTCTGGCTGATTTCTTGCTGAGGGAAAAGACTGTGGGGAAGAGTGCTCTTCCTGAGCCGGAAGGAGAGTCCCTGTACTCTGCCTGCACCCCCTGCCTGTGCAAACTGCTACTCTAACTGCCGTGCCACACTACACCCTGACACGCTATGCTCTGTTTGCCCTCTACTGCCATGCTGCACCTCTGGTCACTCACGCTCTCTGGGAGCTGCTCTTGTAGGTGCAGGGCTTGAGCTATCTTCCCTGCTGGCTCTGCCCGCACTGCCTCAGAGCTGCCTCTGGTCAGGGGCTTGGCCCTGCCCGCGTGGGGCTGGGGCTGCCTCTCACTCCCTGCGCTTTCTTGCTTCACGGTTTTGTTTCTCTAGGCAAGGTTCCCCCAGCCTCAAAAACTAACAGAATGGGGACACTTGTGCCTATTCCCCACTATGATGAGCCAGTATCAATAGACTTAACTAATTCTGACCTATTGATATGAAGAGAAAGGAGGAGTACTGGATTGGTAAAAGATTAAAAAAGAGCTAGCATACCTAGTGCTGAGGAACACACAAGTTTGTGTTTTTACAAATAAGGGAGTTCCCCCGCATTCTTTGACTGATGACCGAGACAAAGGAATATATGCAGGGGGGAGGACTGAGCAGAGCCATGAGTGAGTGAGACAAAAGAGCATATGCCAAGAGTTGGGTGCCTTTACAAATAAAGGAATTCTTCCATGTTCTTTGGCTGATGAGCTGGACCAAGGGGGGGGTGGAGGCTGAGCGGAGCCATGAGTGAGTAGGACCAAAGAGCATATGCCAAGAAGGCAAATGCTTCCCCTTCTTTGGCAGGGGGGACAAAGGAGTCAGGTGACCTCAGTTGAGAACAGATGAAAGGAGGTAGGATGTTTGGTGTAGGCAGGCCGGGAAGGCTGTAACTTCTGAGTACCTTGGCCAATGGGGAAAAGGAGAGGGTGGACCTTGGTCAGGAAATTAGGATAAAAGGGGGGCTGCATCCTCCAGCACTTTGAGAGACCCCACAGGGATACGCCCTATGGACTCTCAATTTATTTGAATAAAGTTTTAGGACTCCTCTGTCTCCTTTTTGGGACATTCAGTTCTTGACAGTGAGATTTTCCACACACCTTAAATAAAGGTGATTCCTAGTTTCTTATAGTTGTTACAGCATTAACTTATTTTTAAAAAGCTACTTTGAAAGTGCCGTCCATCTCCTTAAAAGAACTTCCAAATCTGCCTGTTAAAACTCTACTTAATTTCTTCTTCTTCTAGCATCTTCAAAAGCTGTGTATTTATTGCTTTTACTTCCTTATACTTTACCTAGTATTAAAGATATTGAGTTATTACATATGTCCTGTAAAAGAAGTATTCTATGAAGTGAACATGACTAAAATGTTTCAGAGTTGAAAATTATATTTTCTGCAGAGAATTTGTTGTTTATTTCTCAATTAAATCACAACCAACGTAATGAATGTACCACAGGAGGAATGGATTAATTGGCTAAGAGTCTAGAAATTAAGGCAAGCGCAATAAGGCTTACAGTAAGTTAAAATAAGAAGTTATGTCAGTGCATTGGCAGTGAAGAACCACCACTCAGGTCTGACTAAAGTATATAGGCCTATTTGCATCAAGGGCTTTAGAATTTCTCCCCTGAAAAAATATTCAGATAACACACAATTATAATGCACTTTCCAGATCCTGTGTTAGTATAAATGGTTTGTAATATTACTTAGCAACCAGGATAAGTCCTCTACACCTCTACAGATTATTTTATTAGAGTCACAGCTATTAAAGTTAGTTAGTTTCTTTTCAATTCCAACAGTCTTCTACTCGTAAACCTATTTTCACCCCGTTTTTTTTTTTCAACCTATCTGCTGACTACATACTTTCCTCATAGGGCAGCCTTTTCCTTAATTGACCACCAATGTGAATTTTATCCATGTATCTTAATACTTATTTTTCTTGTCACAAGTCTCTCTATGTGCATTTTGCTCTTGTTGGATCTTGAAAAAGTTCACATTAGGATAAACTTTTTTGTTTGTTTTTGTAATAAAGAAGCTGCCACCTTCCACTTACACTATCATCCCAGTCCTTGAGAATAATTTGATCTTTCTCCATGCAGAAAGTTAAACAGTTATTGCATACTCTCCAATCCCCTGTAAACAGGAAAAGGCTATAGTATATAGTGTATATATATAGTGTATGTATCAGTGGCATGTCCAGTTTCTTTATGTTATGGAACCGTGCACACATGTACACGCATACAACACTACTTCCCCCTTTGAAAAAACAATCTTTAATAGAGGAACTTTTCAGCTCTAGCATACCCAAACACTGTATAACGCTTCATCACTGCCACAAACAATAAATGGTAATAAATAGAGGAACGAGAGGGAAATGAAAGGGCATTTTAATAGATGCAGTATTTAATACTTTAAAGACTTGCATTTAAGCACAGTCTTTGATGGTGTTCCAGCTAAAATCTTATATGCACACAGCAGAGCACCTCCTATCTGACCGGCATGTTCCAGTCAGACCGAGTTCTTAGTACTCTCAGTCTCTACAAACGACGGGTTACTGGACCTGAACATCCTCCTGAGCTGGCAGATCAGAGAGAGAGAGTTGCTGACCGGCTCCCACGGAGACAGCGTAGGCCTCAGGGTTTGGAGTTTCTCCCCCTGCCTCTCTCCTCACTGTCCTCTCTATGCCCCGTGCATCCTGGCATGTAGGGTCAGTCCGACCCAGGAGGCAGGCCGGGGGGGTGGATGAAGTCCGCCTTCAGTTGCGCAACTCTCCTCCCTGGTTGCGTAGGTGCGCATACCAGTCAGGGGTCCCAGCCTTCAATTCGAGGGTCCTGCTTTCCTCATCTTCTTCCTCCTTCCCGGGTGTTTGACTTTCAAAACTAGTTTAGAGGATATCTGCAGATAAATTGGCTACAAGCCTGGTCGAGCAGCCGCCTCCAACTGGTTTTGGAGGAGATGGGCTGTGAACCTGGCTGAGCAGTCACCTCCGTGCCCCTTATCACTCAGCCCAGGCAGGCAAACATCTTCTTTCTGAAGGTCTGGCCTCTGCTTCTCACAGGAGATTTTTATGACTCTACAGATCATAGAAATGTCCATCTCCAATACATGCCACCCCGTGATCTGTAGAGGTCATAAATAATCATAATGATTCCCACCTCCTATACACACCACCCCGTGATCTGAAGAGGTCAATCTATCGGAGCGAAGCACCCGAACAGATAACGTTTTCATAGCAGTCTCAACCATGCCTCGTGTCAGCATCATTATGCAAGGGATACAGCAAATAATAATATTGCAAATAGAAATAATAGCGCTAATAACGGTTCCTGTAGCCATGGCTAACCCCACGTCCATTGTCCGAATGGAGTCCAATCACCATCCACTCTCAATTGATGAGTCAGGTCCTGTAACGTCCGGACCTGGGCATGCATAGACGTAGCGTGGTCACTTAGAGTCATGCAGGACATGCCCCCTGCCTCCTCACACCTGTGGCCGTGCATAAGCAGAAGCATATCTATTTCAGTGAGATTGTATGCCGAGCCGAGTCTACATCTACCAACAATGATGGCAAAGCTGTCGTTGTAGCATTGCTGGATCTTGCTAGCCAGCATCCATGGCCATCCATGGCCATTATGGCCATCAAAGGTACAGGTGCCCAGGTAGTATTCTCCTCTATTCTGCCAACGAGGGGAATGGACTCAAGGAGGAGAAGGCGAATATGGCAGCTTAACAACTGGCTGCGCCGCTGGGCTTGGCAACAGGGTTTTGGCTTCTATGACCATGAGACTCTGTTTGATGACCACCAGCTAGTGGGGAATGATGGGACCCATCTTAGCAAGAGGGGCACACGTCTCTTTGCCAAAAGGCTGGCCAACCTGGTTAGGAGGGCTTTAAACTAGGCAAGAAGGGGGAAGGGGAGTGGCACACTGATACGGCAAGCAGTACTGCACAGCCCAGGTCAGATGGCGTCCAGCGGGAGTATGCTAGTGGGGAAGTGAGGATAGGAAATGATCACGGAGGGTCCTCTTTCACCCCTCCTGGGAAACCTGTGGCCTCTGTTGCTTCCCTGAAATGCCTGTATACCAATGCGCGAAGCATGGGGAATAAGCAGGATGAACTGGAGATCTGTGTGCGGTCCCAGCATCATGATCTCATTGGAATCACAGAGACGTGGTGGGATAGCTCGCACGACTGGAGCGCTGCCATGGAAGGCTATGTGCTCTTTAGGAAGGACAGGCTGGGAAGGCGAGGTGGTGGAGTTGCTCTTTATGTGAGAGAGCAACTGGAATGCATGGAGCTCAATCTGGGAGTGGAGGATGAGCGAGTTGAGAGCTTGTGGGTAAGGATTAGAGGGCAGGCTAATGTGGGAGACACTGTGGTGGGTGTCTGCTACAGGCCACCTGACCAAGACAAGGAGGTTGATGAGGCCTTCTATAGTCAGCTGGATATTGCCTCACAGTCACAGGCCCTGGTTCTCATGGGGGACTTCAACTACCCCGACATCAACTGGAAGGACAACACAGCCAGGCACAAGCAGTCCTGGAGGTTCCTGCAGAGCGTCGACGATAACTTTTTGACGCAGGTTGTGGAGAAGCCGACGAGGAGAGGTGGGCTACTGGACCTCGTGCTATCAAATAGGGAGGGCCTAGTAGGAGATGTGAAGGTGGGGGGTAGCCTCGGCTGCAGTGACCATGAGTTGGTGGAGTTCAGGATTCAACGAGGAAGAGGCAGGGCTGTAAGTAGCCTTGCGACGATGGACTTCAGGAGGGCCAACTTTAGTCTCTTCAGAGACCTCCTCGGTAGAATCCCATGGGCTAGTGCTCTAGAAGGCAGGGGGGCCCAAGAGAGCTGGTTAGTTTTCAAGCAGCACTTCCTCCACGCCCAGCAGCAATGCATCCCTGTGTGTAGGAAGGCAGGCAGAGGGGGCAGGCGACCTGCGTGGATGAGCCGGGAGCTTGTGGCAATGCTCAAGCAGAAGGCAGCAGTATACAAAAGGTGGAAAAAAGGACAGGTCCCCTGGGAGAAATACAGGAACGTAGTCAGGGAATGCAGAGATGCGACAAGGAAAGCTAAGGCACGTCTGGAAGGCAAGCTGGCAAGGGACGTTAAAAATAACAAAAAAAATTCTTCAAATACATTAACAGCAAAAGGAAGATCAGGGAAAACGTCGGTCCGCTGGCGGACGGGATGGGCACCCTGGATACAAATAACACAGAAAAAGCAGAGTTGCTCAATGCCTTCTTTGCTTCGGTGTTTCCCAAGGGCAGCCCTTTAGAGCCCCAGGCCCTAGAGACAAGAGAAGAAGCGGGTGGAGAGGAAGACTTGCCCTGGGTAGAGGAAGATTGGGTCAGAGAGCACCTAAGGAAACTCGATACCCACAAATCCATGGGCCCTGATGGGATGCACCCCAGAGTGCTGCGTGAGCTGGCAGATGCCATAGCTATGCCACTCTCCATCATCTTTGAAAGATCCTGGAGAACGGGGGAGGTGCCGGAAGACTGGAAGAAGGCCAATGTCACGCCAGTCTTCAAAAAAGGCAAGAAGGAGGACCCAGGCAACTACAGGCCAGTCAGCCTCACCTCCGTCCCCGGAAAAGTGATGGAACGGCTCATGCTGGCCGTTGTCTCCAGGCACATGGAGGACAAGAAGGTGCTCAAGAGTAGTCAGCATGGATTCACCAAGGGGAAATCTTGCCTGACTAACCTGATAGCCTTCTATGATGAAATGACCGGCTGGATAGATGAGGGGAGAGCGGTGGATGTCGTCTATCTCGACTTCACCAAGGCTTTTGACACCGTCCCTCACAACATCCTCCTGGGCAAGCTCCGGAAGTGTGGGATAGATGAGTGGACAGTGAGGTGGATTAGGAACTGGCTGGATGGCAGGGCCCAGAGAGTGGTGATCAGCGGTGCAGAGTCTAGTTGGAGGCCTGTAGCTAGCGGGGTCCCCCAGGTGTCAGTCCTTGGTCCAGTCCTGTTCAATTTATTCATCAATGACCTGGATGAAGGCAAAGAGTGCTCCCTCAGCAAGTTTGCTGATGACACGAAACTGGGAGGAGTAGCCGATACCCCAGAGGGCTGCGCTGCCATCCAGAGGGACCTGGACAGACTGGACAACTGGGCGGTGAAAAACCTCATGCAATTCAACAAGGCCAAGTGCAAGGTCCTGCACCTGGGGAGGAATAACCCCAGACACCAGTACAGGCTGGGGACCGACCTTCTGGAGAGCAGCTCTGCGGAGAAAGACCTGGGTGTCATGGTGGATGACAAGTTGACCATGAGGCAGCAGTGTGCCCTCGTGGCCAAGAAGGCCAATGGAATCCTGGGCTGCATTAAGAAGAGCATCTCCAGAAGAGCAGTCCTGTGCCACGTGCTTTAGGTGTTCCTGCGTATGCAGGGGGGTTGGACTAGATGATCTCTAGAGGTCCCTTCCAACCCTAAGCATTCTATGATTCTATGATTCTATGATTCTATGATTCTATGATCCCAGTCTCCATAGCATGGTCAATCCTTGCGTGGCAGCGATCCCTGGAGCCAATGCCTTCGAGCAATGACATTCTTGCATCTCTCGCGCTCTCTCTCTCTCTCTTTTTTTTTTTTTTTTTTGAACCTGGTCTGTAAAATGGTAAGTCGCCCTACCATGCAGGGTGGCATAAGCAGTCCAGCGGGCCTACATGTGAGTTAGCAGAGTTAGCAGGGTTAGCATAAGCAATTTTCAGGCAAGTTCTGTGTACTTAGTCACAACTTAATTACGCTGTCATTCATGCCAGCAGCAGGCCGCGTGGCCTACATTCGCCTCCTAGATGGCCCTCAGAGAGAGAGGTGGCCATCACTCACATCAAGGTCTGGCATGGCATGTGTCCCCACCGCTCAATGCCTAATGGGTTGCAGCCAACAGCAGAGCTCGAGGTTCTTCTTGGTGGCAAACACAGAGGCCAAGGAGGCACTTAGACTTTTCAGCTGGTTATCAAGGTAGTGTCTCACTTGCCTCATGCAGTAGTAAGCCGCTATTACACACACACAGATTCTCATTAAACATGGGTAACATATATAAAATCAAAGCCTCTAATAACAACTACATTGTGAGCACACGTATTAGAGTCATTAAACACAGTCTGGTTATAACTTTCATTACTTAGCACGTATTTACATGTTGTTCTAGAACACACGCATCCTTTCCCTACATAAGCTAATACGGTTTTATTATTATTCTGCGGATTGATCCCAAAATGTCACACGCTCTCTTTGGTATCAAAGGAAACATTGCTTGCCTTAAGGGCATCATCTTTGGGGGTGGGGGTGGGTAGAGCACAGATAAACCTTCTCAATGGTGATATCCGCCAGGGTCAGTACATAGGTGATGACTGCGTGGAGGCCCTGGTCATGGGTGAAGTTCGCAGGTCTCCATCACGCTTGAAGCTTTCGCTCTTTCTCTGTGCTTGCGTCCCACACGATTTTTTCAGAACTCGGTGGGGAGGACTCCGTTGTCTCCATCTCTCAATATACCTGCAATGACACTCTGCACCCATGTCTGGGTGCAACTAAGAGCAAGGAACACATTATTATGTTTAATTCTCAGTGCTTGCAGCACACCTAATGATCTCTACATGGGGTCGCTGGCCCTTCTGTGCCCCTCATACTGGAGCTTGGCTGTCGCTTCATTCTTGTATTCTATGCTGAAGTTATGTCCCTAGTCTCTCTGCAAGGATACAAATAAGAGTACGGTTCTCAATCCTCCTCCTCCCCCGGAACATCTGGTCCTCTTGTGGGGGAAGGGGGGCGGGGTGGGGAGGGTGGATGGGGAGGGAGGGCGGGTTGCCTTAGTTTTCGGGAAATCCTGTTTTCACCATCTCGGAATTATTTTGATTCATGGCCCCTCTGTTTCAACACCGTCTCCCAATCCTCCTACTCCCCCGGAACATCTGATCTGCTTGCGGTGGAGGGGCGGGAAATGAATGGGGGGGTGGGAAGGAGTGGGGGGGGGGCCTTAATTTTTGAGAAATCCTCCCCCGGGGTCCCATTTAAGTATTCCTTTATGGTTTAATACCAACCCTTCCCTAGCAGGGAAAATACTAGAGTTCGCTCCAGATTCATATGCACAGTCGAGATAGATACCGCACAATTCACACGGGATATCCCTCTCATCAGGGTAAGGGACGTCCGCTCTTTGGTCAACCCTCTATTGTTGAGCACTCTGATTGATTGGATCACCTGGACCTTCCCTGGTCGC
Organism: Tinamus guttatus; assembly: GCF_059628265.1. Taxonomy (NCBI): domain Eukaryota; kingdom Metazoa; phylum Chordata; class Aves; order Tinamiformes; family Tinamidae; genus Tinamus; species Tinamus guttatus. Next base: position 320,753 of record NW_028289349.1, read on the forward strand.
AGCACCCCAGCAGCTTCAAGAGTCCAGTGTATGGCTTGATGGCAGTCAGTCACAAGTTTCCCCTTGACAGGCTGGTCACTCAAACCCCAAACAGGGATTACTTCACCTCTGCGCTTTTCTGGGTTCCCGTGCACTATTGTGACCTCCGCTCCCGTGTCCACCAAGGCAAGAACTGTTTGTCTATTTTGTTCCGAACAATAAATGGCACGTGTAACAAACGGTCGATCATCTCAGCGAGCGATGTTACATTGGAACCCTTCAGACACTGGAGCTTGGCCACCCTCCTATTCTTGTTTTGGGCGTCTGAGCCCCTCCTGAGGGGGAAAAACTGGTTCCAGTTCTTCCTTCGATCTGAATCGTAGCACCATCCGCCCTACATCCTCCCGTGGGTTCAAAACCTGTGATCTATCAGCCTTGGACATTATTCTTGAGCGTTGCTTGGCCACCTGGACCGCACGGACATTATATCGGCGTGCCAGCTGGCGTAATACTTCTGTTGGTTTCCCATCAATTTCCTGTCTATCAACGCCCTTCTGTAAAAGCAGACGGAAGAGCCGAGCTTGCTCCCTGGATTCCAACCCCACGTTCCCACTCGACCCTCTTTTCTCACTGCCACCTTTTCCATCCACCCCTAGCACCAATCCTGGAAGGTCCCCTATCTGTTGCAATATTTCAACTACATTCTCAATATGGTTTCTTTGTTCTGACATCAGAACTGGAATTAGATAGGGGCGCCACGCTCCTGGGCATCCCCCCAACAACTTATTTCGCATCCGGGGTAACAACAGCTGTTGTAAAAAAAAGCTCCGGACTTCCCAATCCTATAGCAATCTTCATGGCCTCTGCCTTAAGCATCTGTCATTCTTGTCTTATAGTTACCCAGGAGGAGCTGGATGGGGGCCAATCGCCATCATTAATGTGGTGGTAAGTGAGACCCTTGGCTACCACAGTAATAAGACTTTTTCCGCTTCCGTCCACTCTTTGCAGGGCGGACTGTACAAACATGTCATTAGTTAACCCCCAAAACCTCGAGGCATCGACATTGTCAGTTATCACCGAATCGGCCCCTTCTTCCATTAATCTTACCATCCAGGACTGTGGTTTTTCCCCGAGTTGTTTATATTTCGCTAGCAGATTCTTAATATCTTTGGGGGTAAAATCTGTTAGTTCATCCTGTCGCACCACTTGTCCTGGCCCTGGCAGCACAGCTTTCCTTTGTATTACCGGGGCGGCTCGCCTTTTTGGTTTGTCCTGCGATGGGCCCTTCTCTGCTGGTATGGGGCCTTCCTCGTCTGATTCCCCAATATCCCCATCCCAAGTTTCCGGGTCCCAGGCAGGGTCGGTGATAATAGTCCGCACTCGGCTCCCCTTCTGCCCGGTTTTCTCCCTCACCTGTTCTTTACCACTCGTATCTCATATTGTGTCACCAATTTAGCACATTTCTCCTCCAGGAGCTCCCTCTGATCATTCACCTCCAGCAGAGCCTGCCTCTGCACCACCTGGGTGGCTCAGACTGCCTGTACCTGCTCTTGGAGGAGCTGATTCCTCTCCTGTTCCTCCTTTAGCTGCCCCACTAAAATCTTATATGCACACAGAGCACCTCCCATCCGACCGGCATATTCCAGTCAGACCGAGTTCTTAGTACGGTCAGTCTCTACAAACTGACCCCAATACTGTAACACTGCCATGGGGTCCTTCTGGGTCCATGGTTCTGGAGATACCCGGGTGCAGGTCTTCCATCGGTCCCATAGAGTATTCCATGGTTCTGGCCCCCATTCAGAGCGCTCCCTCAGAGGCGCAGCCTCCCTACAGTTGCCAGTGCTGCCTGTAGCTCTCCCGAAAAAGAACCACCGCATGTCGCGCACACAATAAGGACCACAAACACAAACAGCACGAACACGATTTCTATCCAGTGGCATGACCTCATGTAGCTGTGCACTCGCCTTAGTGAGTTCCACTGTTTCAATAGCACAAACAATTTCTATTCAGTGGCACAACCTCACCTAGCTATGCACTCCACTAGTGAGTTCCACCGTTGCAGAATCCCATCCTCGTCACCAATTATGTTCCGGATGGGCTCGGGATTCGGCAATAATCACGCCAGAATGAGGTGACTACATCGAACATTTTTTCAGGTGAAAACACATAAAAGATGCAAAGTATGGATAACTACTCACGAGGTGATACCTGCCGGCGGGATACTGGACCCAAACATCCCCTCGAGCTGGCAGATCAGTGAGAGAGAGTTGCTGACCGGCTCCCACGGAGACAGTGTAGGCCTCAGGGTTAGAAGTTTCTCCCCCTGCCTCTCTCCTCTCTGTCCTCTCTATGCCTGGTGCATCCTGGCACGTAGGGTCAGTACGACCCAGGAGGCAGGCCGGGGGGGCGGATGAAGTCCGCCTTCAGTTGTGCAACTCTCATCCCTGGGCGCGCATACCAGTCAGGGGTCCCAGCCTTCAATTCGAGGGTCCTGCCTTCCTCCTCCTCTTCCTCCTTTCCGGGTGTTTGACCTCCAAAGGTAGTTTGGAGGACGTCTGCGGATAAGTTGGCTACAAGCCCGATCGAGCGGCCACCTTCAATGCGTTTCCGGAGGGGGCTGCCTGTGCACCGGGCTGAGCAGCTGCATCTGTGCTTCTTATCGCTCAACCTAGGCAGGCAAACATCTTCTTTCCCAAGGTCTGGCCTCTGCTTCTCACAGGAGATTTTTATGACTCTACAGATCATAGAAATTTCCATCTCCAATACAGATGGCCTCTTAAAACTATATTAGGCTCTCTGGACATGTTTAGAACCCGAAACAGCTATACGATTGTGCGAAAAAATCTCGCTGTCAAGAACTGAATGTCCAAAAAGGAGACAGAGGAGTCCTAAAACTTTATTCGAATAAAGGAAGAGTCCACTGGGCATATCCCTGTGGGGGTCTCTCCAATTGCTGGAGGACGCAGCCCCCCTTTTATCCTAATTTCCTGACCGAGGGACGCCCTCTCCTTTTCCCCATTGGCCAAGGTACTCAGAAGTTACAGCCTTCCTGGCCCGCCTATACCAAACTCCCTGCCTCCCTCCATCTGTTCTCACCTGAGGTCACCTGACTCCTTTGTCCCCCTTGCTGAAGAATGTGGGGGAATTCCCTTATTTCCTTTATTTGTAAAGGCCCCCAACTCTTGGCAGATGTTCTTTTGTCCCATTCACTCATGGCTCCGCTCAGTCTCCCCCCTCCCTTTGTCCTGCTCTTCAGCCAGACTGTGGGGGAATCCCCTTATTTGTGAATACACAAACTTGAGCATTCCGCTCATGATCACCCCTTTCACCAATATCCTTATGCACTGCATTTATTCTGTCAAATGCAATCAAGTGCTAATAGTGACAAATATGAATGGCTTTATATTTCAGAAAAAAAAATGAATTTGGGGAGTCCAACTCTAGTACACAGTGAAGACAGCTGTTAACAATGTTCATGTCTTCACTACTACAAGCAAAAGTCCTTATTTAAAGTATCAGAAAACTTTCAGTCAAAGTGTTTAGATTACCTTAAATAAGGAATAAAGATCATAATGAAATCAATTAAAGTAATTCCATGTTGATTTATTACATTTTCTTTATAATGCTTAGTTCCTCATGGAATTGTTACCATTTTTGCTCTAGATAATATCCAGACAATGCTAACAAGGACTGGAAACAGGGAGGCAACTAAAGAAATGTTCCCAAACTAGTCTGGTATACAGCAATATTGTGATAATTAATAACAAGAAAATCATTTTCCTGGTATATTAGCATATGGTGAATCTCATTTCAAACTTTGTTTTTATGTAATAGGAAAAGATACAACAGAATACAGGACACCATTATTGTTATGACTCCCCTTAAATCTGACAAAGTATGCACTGCTCTCTTCAAACACTTCATAGAGCATATTAAATGTGCATCACCACCCCACCCCTCAGCAATATATAGTTCTTAAATACCCCCAAAGCTTTTTAGACTCTTAGAAAAAATAGGTTGGAGAAGACCCACGGAGATCCACCTTAGTATTCAAAGCAGAGCTAACTTGAAAGACAGATCATGTTTCTCAAGGTTTTGACTAGCCTTAGGCTTTTTCTGATAGCAAATAACAACACTAAGAAACAACTAATGGTTAGATATGCCAGATACAAAATTTATTCCTAGGTGTTTTGTCTTGACACTTTAATTATTTTAGATATGTAACTTATTTATGAAGAAAGACCACATCATGTGGTACTGGAAGAATAACATTGCTCTGGAAAAGACATAATCTGTGGCCATTCTTACAGATTAGTCACATTTTATTGCATACTTTGCTTCGAATGTATAAAAATGTTAAATTTTGTTCAGTACTTTAAGCTATTATCAGCTACATATCTCCCACTGAGCCGTTATAATTTTCAATTGCTGAATTTGGGAAAGCAGTTCTGTGGAGAGGGATTTGGGAGTCCTGGTTGACAACAAGTTAACCATGAGCCAGCAGTGTGCCCTCAGGGCCAAGACCACCAATGGGATCCTGGCCTGCATCAGGAGGAGTGTTGCCAGCAGGTAGAGGGAGGTGATCCTCCCCCTCTCCTCAGTTCTGGTGAGGCCACACCTAGAATACTGTGTGCAGTTCTGGGCTCCCCAGGACAAGAGGGACATGGAGCTTCTAGAGAGGGTTCAGTGTAGAGCAACAAAGATGGTTAAGGGACTGGAGCATCTATCATATGAGGAAAGACTAAGCGAGCTGGGCCTGTTTAGCCTAGAGAAGAGAAGATTGAGAGCGGAGCTTATCAACATGTACAAATACCTGAGGGGAGAATGTAAAGAGGATGGGGCCAAACTCTTCTCGGTGGTGGCCAGCAACAGGACAAGGGGTAATGGGTACAAGTTGAAACACAGGAAATTCCATCTCCATATGAGGGAGAACTTCTTTACTGAGGGTGAAGGTGACAGAGCCTTGGAACAGGCTGCCCAGAGAGGTTGTGGAGTCTCCTTCTCTGGAGATCTTCAAAACCCGCCTGGATGCCACCCTCTGCCACGTGCTCTTGGTGTCCCTGCTTGAGCAGGGGGGTTGGACTAGATGATCTCTAGAGGTCCCTTCTAACCCCAACCATTCTGTGATTCTGTGATTTCTGTATCTTTCAAGTTTGAGCTTCAGTCATTCTGTTTTTCCATCTTTCAAAACACCTTCCTATAAGCAAGCAAAGATCATTTTTTAATCTCAGTCATGTGGATTCTATTCTTGCAAAAGGAAACTTATTCCTGTTTATTATTTTTAAAGTTTTTGATTTAAATTAAATGCATATAAGTTCACTTAGATGCACAGATACAAAAGAGATGAATAAGAAATGCAGTAATAAGCATTGCCCTGTTGTGTGGAGAAAAAAAAATCAACCAACAGGAATGTTTTCCTGAAATAAACCAAAGGAACTTAAAGTGCGCTTCAGGTATAAAAGAATACAGTTTTAAAAATGTTCTTTTACAATTATCATTCTTTTGATTTGCACTTTCTTCTAATCAGGTGCTCTCTTCTAATCATTAGAGAAGTTTCATTAGGCAAACTTCTTCACTTCAGTGACTGCTACTGTATATGCCCAGTTGTGTTCATGAGATGTACAGTTCCATTGTAGTCAGTGAGCTGGTCTCTCCTTTTCTCTCATTTAAGTAAGTATTTTGTGAACATCATCTTCCAGTCTATTGAAAAATCACAGAATCACAGAGTGGTTGAGGCAACGTCTTGGCAACGTCATCGCTACCAACCTGGAAAAGCAAGAGTGGGTAGTAGTCAGAAGGCTGCACAGGACTTGTGAGCCTTTTTGTGATGTCCCTTACCCAGGCCCCAAGGAGGCAATAGACCTCCCTATGGGAAGGGTCCCGTTGCCTCCTATTCCTCTCAGAAGGGATTCACGAGCTGGGCTTCCTGTCGGAGAGACTTCACAAGAGAAAGTCTTCTGGCCACATATTGCTTTAAATATATATCACTTATCTCCACCTCCCTTCCAGGTTGAGTGTTAGCAGGGTAGGGAATCCCAAACATTATTTCAAAGGGGGCAGTTGAATGTCTCCCCTAGGTTTTGCTCTTATTCTTGCTAAAGCTAATGGTAGAAGTCGTGTCCGCGGCATCTTAGTTTCTAACACCAATTTCAAAAGATGCTTTTTAATGTTCCCATTCATCCTTTCCACTCTACCAGAGCTCTGGGGATGCCAAGGGGTATGCAAGTCCCATTGAATCCCCAGGGCAGTCATGATGTTATGAAAAACCCCAGAAGAGAATGCACTCAAGGACATGTTTTTGCTGCTGTTGCCAGAAAATACAGACAAAACAGCAGATGCTCCTGGGACATCATGAGAGGATATGGATAAAAACAGCAAAGAGCGGTTGAAGACGAAGATAAGGACCACTGCATCTTCAAAGAACTGTCTGGAATTGGGCAGTAGGACCAAAACAGGACCTCTGAGCCAGAATGGGGCCATATATGGAAGTGAGTTCCGGGTTGTCATCGAGTGGACACTACTCGAAAAGATGACCACCAGGGGGTCTCAAAAGACCACCAGAGACCACCAAAGGGACAGAGGGCGCACACGCACGTGAGGGCGGGGTATATTATAATTAGTTCCGGGAAATAGAATGAATATGTATGATCAGGCCTAGAGTTTAATGCATATGTAGATAATTTAGAAATAAAGGCTTTAGCAAACACACCTTAGGGTGTGCACGATAGGTGGAGCTATCCCCCGTGCATCCAGCACTGCAATAATGTGAATGCCTGCTTCTTAATAGTAAATTGGTGTTAAGAGGTTTATTTCCAGTTTTCAATGACAGTTTCTGGCAACCCAGATGGGACACTGCTTCTGAATCTCGATGGATCCGTGGGATCGCAGGACCTCCAGCCAACACTGAGGGATTCTTTGGGAGAACCTCCAATCCCCGGACCGAAGAGCTCTGAGCAAGACCCCTGGGAAGGTAAAGGCATTCCTTTCTTTATAAAAGTATCCTTAAAAAAGGTGGCCTGCCCGTAAGACAGGGCGAAAGCTTTGCAGGGTTGGGCAAAGGTCCGTACCTAAGGAAAGGGACAGGTTCGGTCGAAGGGGTCAGTCGAAAAGCTCACCCATCAGACGAAGCGAATGCTTCACAGGGAGGGCTTCAGGGTAGCTGCAGCATAAAGGGTAAAGGTTGAAATCAGGATCCTCTGTGTTAAAGTTCCATCAAAGGGTTAAAATCAGGCCTGTATTGATGGATAACTGTGATGTTGAAACTTGGAACGGTATCAGGTTTCCTCATCTGGATCTTGTATTCGGTGATTGATTAATTGTGATGTTTTAAAACTCAGAGTGGCATCGGTATTCTCATTGTTGGTTGTTCGTGTCTGAACTTTGCATTTGGTGACTGTTATAAGAAAAAGGTGGGGGGGGGGCACACCCATAACGCATCAACACAATGGGTAATATTTGTTCCCCAGAAGGAGAGGGAAAAAAAGATCTTGAAAAGATCTCCTCTGGGATACATGTTTAAACATTGGGAAATAGTAGGGGGAGGTCCCATTACTTGAAAACAACTTGTGGAGTATTGTAATCATTGGTGGCCGCTATACACTCTGGAAGATCAAAAAAGGGGCCAAAGAATGGAAATTTAAGATGTAACACATTTTTATAACCTGCTGTTTTGCAGGAGGGAAGATTTATTGTTTTTTTTTTCTCTGAGAAATGATCATGAAACAAGAAAGAAATTTAAGTTGTTGATATCTGATTTGAAGCTGATTTGAATGTATCGATGATGATGGAGGACAAAAAGAAGGGAATGTCAGCTTTGTTTGGTTTGCAGTACTGAGAAAAATGTTTGAAAGACTTTGTAAGTGGATGATGGTCTGGGGATGTGCAATCGATGGTCCGAGGATGTGTAATTGCTGGTCTCTTGGGAAAGGGGGGATTGATGATAAAGGAAGTAAGGGATGGAATCCAGTTGCAGGCAAAGCAGGGTTTGATGATGAAGAAAGTGAAGGATGGAGTTTGTAGGCAGGACCTGAGCACAGCAGAACCACAGACTATGGGGGAATCCCCTTGTTTGTGAATGCACAAACCTGAGCATTTGGCTCACATTATACCAGGGACCCACCATGCAGGAGCCTTTGATAACATGTAGGGTGAGTCCGGACTGAGAGGAAGTGTGTTTCTGGATAGACACAGGGGCCTCTTGTTCCATTTTGAACTTTATGCCAAAAGGAGGGCAATTGTCAAAAGGCTCCTTGGTTATCCAAGGGGTAAGTGGAAAAGACGAGCAGGTGCGTCTTATCCAGATGCTATTAGTGGATGTGGGTAATAAATTTAACAAAAGTATGCAATTTTTTTTCAAGTTGCTCTGTGAGGGTCAGCCTAAGGTCAGTAACAAAGAATGTCTCATCGACAGATGGGGGGCTGAGCAGGAGAGGTGGGGAGCTGCGGCCACATGGCCAGCTCATGATCAGGAAGCTCATTGGATGGCCTCGCGCATGATCAGCGTGTGATCATCTGATTGATTGGGTGGTTGGGTTGCTGGGCATCACGTGCTGACCTGGCAGGGCGGGGGCTGCTCCGGGGTTGGAAGCCATATAAGTGATGTTTATCTCTAAATAAACGTTTTTGGTTTCACCACACCGAGGACCGTGTACTTCATATGCTACATTGTTCATTCATACTATTTTAGTATGGAAAATAACTGTAGATATAAAGTGCCAGTATATTAGCTAAACATTTATTTTAATTCTCTCTTACAGGATGGGGAAAAAAGGAACTCAGAATCTTACCAGTGCAGGTGATCTCTTCTGCTACCAGATTCAAAGCAAAAAACATCCAAACTTTCTTCAGGGTTTTGCAAAAAATATATATATATTTGTTGTACAGCTGCTCAACTATGCATTTTTCAAAGAGAAATTAACAATTACTAGTTTGACTAACATTCTGAATAACTGATTAGTTGTACTTTCTCCTGAAGAAAAAATAGAAAACTAGTATTGCAGCAGAGCTCAAACTTTAATTGTAATGCCATAATTGGTTTTTCATCATTCAATAAAACTTACTCTTCCATTTGTATGTTTCAATTCTTGCTTTCTTAATTAAGAAGACCTCATTTAATGACTATCAGGATGCAAATGCACCAGCATACAAATGGTGAAAGTTTCACCGAAGCAAAACAAAAAATGGGGCAGCTTATGCAAAGCCATTTCCTTGTGGTTGAGTTTGAATATGTAGTTAACAGTCATTATTTCCTCTCCTTGCATAGGACATCTGTATCCTTTTATCTCCATTGTGAATATGTGTGAGTTTCTACATGAAGATGCAGAAGCTAGCATGTGCAGCTACCATGTAAAAAGCTTTCCTTTCAGCTCTGGAAATTAGCTTGTATCTTGCTTCACAACATGCTCAGTAATAAAACAGTTCATCTTGTGCTAAGAGACAAAGTTCAAACTTTTTCTTTTTTCTCCCTGCCTGAACTGTCAACAGATGTGAGATGGCTATGAAAATTCAGAATTGTTTGTGCAGCATTGAATGTAGTATTAAATCTTGGGATCTTATCTATATTGGAATAGCTGTTTGAGTGGAGTACTACAGAGCAGAAATAGCATCTGGCTGACATAAAACAAATTAGAAAATTGCTGTAGCTACCTGGGCAGTCAGCAGAGAACACAGAAGTTAGGAGGAAAGAACTAGGGAAGGGAATGCAATGAAACACTGAGCAATTTGCAAAGCAAAGTGTATATATATGAAGATGGAAATTCATTGGGAAGCAGAAGAGGAAAGCAGGAATAAGGCCTTTATCAATTCATGGCATCAAAGTCTCAATACCATGAATCTGCAAAACTTATGGTTATCAGTGGCCTTTAAAAATAATAACATGGAGGTGCTAACAGTGGAATAAGACTTTTTAAGAAATCAGGCCTTGTAACTATTAATCCAGATTATTCTAATTTCATACTACTGAAGTTTTACTGTAGCTTCACTGATTTATTTGTTGGGGGTGGAAACAGGGGTGTTTTTTTTTGTTCTGACCAGCTCTTTGAAGTTCACTTCTAAATACCACTACTTGGGACTGATACCATTTTTCAATATTGGTGTACTTTTTTTTTTGTTAATCAAATCAGTGGTGCCTATAATTTTAAGATGTAACATTTGAAACATTAGGAAGCCTTTCAAAAAGCTAAACCAAATATGGGTGGGTTAAAAACAAACAAGCTATATTGCTTCAGTTGTATAGAAGTCAAAAAGAACTAACTTGTGTTTTTTCTTGTCTTATTGAATTTAACATAAATGAAAATTATTTTGTATAATGCTTGTTGATTAGCAGCAGAACAAATTATATTAAAAGGAGAAATAAAAGATAAAAGTTATGTATGACTCTTGGGGGGGGCACTATTTTTCCATATCTTGTTGCTTTTACATTTGTAATAACTGCATGTTCATAAAGATGAAAGCTTTTCTTCATAGTTGTTGCAGCATGTTTCAGAGGAGAGAGACTCCTAGTATGCTTTCTCCTGAAAATTCAACAATCCATTTGCTATTACTTTCCCATAATCTGAGTGATTTTAGATTGTGAGTATATATAACTTACTAATAGCCAGCTTTGCCACTTTTGGAGATACATACTGTAAAGCAGAGTAGTATTCTAGTAGCTTTGAAATAAGATGTAAATTATATATGTAGTGACATATATAGGAAGACTCATCAAACAAAGATTGTGCCTTAAAAAAAGAAAAAAATATCAGCACCTGAGAACCAAAGGTGAGATGACAGAAAGCCAGAACAGAGGAAGGGAAGAAAGAAAATTATTGTGAGCAGGAAGAGTTTATACTGTATGGGTATTGTACTGCTTTAAAGTAGGTAGTTAAAATGGTAGCACAGATCCTAATTTCAGCATGGGAAACTTGTAATACTAATTAATTTTGGGAAAAGAATCTGAAGTGAGGAGAAATGAAGTATCTTTGAGCAAAGGCAAGAGAAGCTGCGCAAAATAGAGGTTAGGGAAAGAAAGTGCCCATTGGAAAGACCAAAACACAGTGGTATACAGTGGAGCTGGAGGAAAAAAAAATGCAGAGATGGACAGGACTAAATATAACTACAAAACTTTACATACCAGAAGAGACCACAGTCAATCAAAACAATAACAAAAACTAGAGTTAGGACTACACCATAGAGTCTAATAGAAAACTGCCTGTTTACTGCTCAGTGTAATAAAATTGATATTTTTTTCCTACACTTTGAGTGATTCCAGCTTAGAACTAGCACTCATAAATCAGAAGCTCGAGGCTGAGTTCATATGTAATGCTACTTTTATGAAGTTCTTTAATGTCTTCTAGAGAGTAATGCTGAATCCCACTCAAGGTAAGAAAACTGCATTTCATTTATTGGTATTACTGATGAGCTGACAAGGATGTCTCACTTCTTTGGTTCAGATCTAGTAAAGCATTATGCTCATTTACTATATTAAAGGCAGAGCATTGTTCAGAAAGAAGTAACTTGTAAAGTAACAAAATTTGGGTCTGCTTCAGTGAAGCCAGGATTATTAGATTGACTAATTAGATTAGACATCCTTTATCAGACGCTACTTAGGTATCTCTGGATTTTTAGAAAGGAGCAGACAAAACTTGGAATCCCCTTCAGCCAGTTTTAAAAACTATTAACAGATTTTAAATTAGTTTGGTAGAAATGTTTTAGATGGCTGGAGCCTACCATGCTGTATTACACTCCACTGATTTAACATCAACTGAGGCATTTTCCCTATAGTGGACCAAGCTGGCAAATCATCTGATGAGGCAGGCTAATGTGGCAAAAGGTAATTCTGGGATAATTTAAAGTATAAGGAGGAAAAAGCATTTGCCTCTAGCATTCAAAGCCATCCATGCATTTGATAATAAAAAATGGTTAGGAAGTTGGCACTAAAAATCCCTGGTGTTTAGGGCCTAACTTGGTGATTTGAGGTTACTTATTTGGTACTCAATTTTATTACTGATTTAACTTTTATTTGGTCCAGGTTTCATTACAGTTGTGTAATTCTACTTTTAAAATAATAAATTATTGTTTTTGAGATATTCAGTTTACATTTAAATTGATGCTAAATAACTTAAAAGCCAAAGGCAGTTCATGATCTTCATCTAAGTTCAGAAGCTGTATAGAGCCAGTATTCTCCCTCCTTTATCAGACAAAATCTTTACAATTCCCAATGTGTCTTTATTTCCTACAAAACCACCATACATTACAGTGCACGTAACGCCTCTCCCTCACTGACGACTGTAGTTGGTGCTAGTACAGCGCACAGCCTACCCAGCCTGCACAGACCAAGTATCACCTGCTCCGCCCCTGGCACGGCCAACCCGCGCATGCGCGCAGCAGGGAAAGCATATAGAACCGCCACCTGGGGAGAAAGCTCCCCCTTTTTAGTAACTTCCCTAAGGAGGCACGTCATCAGCATGCGCCGTGGCCGAGCTGGGTAGTTTCCGTTTAGCGTTACAGGAGTGAGTATTGCGGGGGTGTAAGATTGTGGTGCATAGGGCCTGTTTGTAGCCGTGCGGTCTGAGCTAGCCAGTTGGGCCGTCCAGCCGCCTGCCAGCCAGCCATGTCGGAGAGCGTAGGGAGCTCTGCAGGGGGCTGTAGTCCCTCGGACTTCCCCACCCAGGGCACCTCTGAGCCGCGGATCATCAAAGTCATGGTAAAGACCCCGAAGGAGAAAGCAGAATTCGCCGTGTCTGAGACTAGCAGCATTCGGCAGGTGAGGGGGCTGCGGTGGCGGGCGGGAAGTGGGTGGGGCCCTGCCAACATTGAGGGGGCAGAACTCCCTGACGGCTGCACGGCCCTGTTCCAGATGGGCTCAGGATTTGGTAATAATCACGCAAAACGAGGCGACTACATCGAGCATTTATTCAGGTGAAAACACATAAAAGAAGCAAAGTATAGATAATTACTCACGAGGCAAGACCTGCCAGCAGAATACTGTAACTGAACATCCTCTCGAGCTGGCAGATTAGAGAGAGGGAGTTGCTGAGCAGCTCCTGCGAAGACAGCATAGACCTCAGTGTTTGGAGTTTCTCCCCCCCCGCATCGCTTCACACTGTCCTCTCTATGCCCGGTACATCCTGGAACATAGGGTCAGTATCACCCAAGAGGCAGCCCGGGGGGCGGACAAACTCCACCTTTAGTTGCGAAACTCTCCCTTCTGGGCGCGCAGGGGCGCATACCAGTCAGGGGTCCCAGCCTTCAATTCAAGGGTCCTGCCTTCCTCATCTTCTTCCTCCTTCCTGGCTGTTTGACCTTCAAAACTAGTTTAGAGGATGTCTGCAGTTAAGTTGGCTACAAGCCTGGTCAAGCAGCCACCTCCGACTGGTTTTGGAGGACATTGGCTGTGAACCTGGCTGAGCAGTCACCTCCGTGCCCCTTATCACTCAGCTCAGGCAGGCAAACATCTTCTTTCTCAAGGTCTAGATTCTGTTTCACACAGGATATTTTTATGACCTTACAGATCATAAAAATTTCCACCTCCTATACAGGCCCAGCTGAAGTTCCCGCTTCTCACGCTGCAGGGCGAGGGCCCTGCCCGGTGACAAAGCAGCTCCTGCTCAAGTGAGCTGATCTCAGGGGAACCACAGGGCCAGCCCCATCCCCACAGAGGGCCACTGCCATCCGAGGCTAGTGGTAGGTGGTGAAGAAACCCTCTGCATTGTTTCTTCCGCACCTTCTCCCCTCCCTGTTGTGATGCTGCAAGTGGGGTCGGGAGATGGATGAAGCTTATTTTCTGAGTTCTCCTTTCAAGCTGAGGCAGTCTGGCAGCAGCAGACTCGCTGGCTGACTATTGCGACTATGGAAAACATATGTTTTTCTGCACAGCAGTGCTACAGTGCTAGTAATTCTCTTGATTTAAAACTGGCCTTATAAAGACGGAGTAGGCTACGGTGAGTGATGTCTAAATTTTTGAGGAGCCATGTTTTTAGTTTGTGTTTGTAAAGTTTGTAATACCTATAAAGTGCATTTTCTGCCGCTCTTTGGTGTGCTGCTTATTGATGTGGTAGTTAACATCATGGTTATTACTGGAGAACGCTGAGTTGTCAGAGTCTTTCTTCTGCGTTCTTATGAAAGTCAGTGTCCTGCACTCGCCTTTGGCTCAACAGAAACAGTGACACCTACAGAATCATCAAAACCTATTTCCTGCAATGCCTTTTACTTGGAGGCCTTCCATGCAAATATTGATTGGACTTTCATTTCAATTTGGTAGCAAGAAATAATAATAAAGACAGAGTATAAA